>NC_083768.1:24183979-24443979 GCF_963514075.1 Conger conger
AATCCTGGGATTTTGGGCATTAAAACTTGGCGGCACGCACAGCTATTTCTGATAAAATGTGGCAGCCTGTCACAAGTCCAGGCCTGCAGCGGAGGCTGGAGGAGAACCAGTACACACAGGAATCCCCGTAGACTGACTGTGAGCCCCTGGAGTAAGCAACTTTGGCTATTATTATCTTGATCTTGAATTAAAATAATCCATATAAAAACATTTATAAACCAATAACAGGCCCATCTGCATGTGCAGTCACCCACCCACACACACACACACACACACACACACCAGTCAATACAATTTGAAACAAACACAAGTATTTAAATATTTCCCTTTAATTTACAGTTAATCCAGTTGTACCAGATAAAGTCACAGAACAGAAGGATTCCTTCAAATAAAGTAAAACAAAATTCAAATAAAACAAAAAAACACAACATTAGTAGTGAGCCTTAAAATCGGAAGAGAATCCCTTCATTTGGTTGCTGCTGTCTGACAGCCGAGGCCCTTGGATCTTATTCCCACAACACCCGTGCATGTCTGGCATAGACGCAAGAGCAAGCTCTGCAAACAGGAAGTAGCACAGGCAAGGCAATAACATCACACGGTTCTTGCTGCCCTTCTGAGGACTGAAGGAAGCAGAAAAGATGTGACCTAGAATGTGACAAAGATCTCCCATTGCCAAAGCCAGACAAGGTATATCTAAGTGGGGTATGTAGTCTGGAAAACTACAAAATCAATATGAGCCACGCACTAGAGTGCAAGGGGTCTGAAGTAACGCTCATCTAACATTGTAATCACATTGGGACAACGCAGTGAGTAAGAAACCAAACAGGCAGGTTTAACAGAGGTGCTATGTGGGGAAATCGGGTCTGACCGTCTGCCTAAACTGAACTGAAAGTCCTTCACAAAATGATCAGAGTGGATTGGCATTACCCAGTCCACGCTTGGCCAGACGAGGACAGAACAGACAGAGCAGAGTCATAAAAACAACACAAAGTGCATCAGGAACAAATGACTGGCTAAAAACATATTAAAACAAACTAAAACTCCAGGTGGTTTTTCCAGGACTCAGCAGTCAGTCTTTGAGGTGAGTGAGAGGCGCTGCCCCCCCCCCCCAGCCCCAGGTCACAAAGGACTGTGGGAGGAAGGGCGGGGCTCCTGCGCCGTGTAGTCCAGTTCTTCCAGTGTAATCCACGTGACCCACATCTCCACAAGAACACAATCTCCCAGGATCCTTCTCTGCTCTAACACACCAGCATGTTTTCCCATCTCCCACACTGACACACAGGGCTGACGGCTGACCGGAAACAGCGGATTTGATTGACTCTGACCGGCTTGTTGTGAGACGTGCACACAGATGCGCGCACACAGGCACACACAGACGCACACACACAGACGCGCACACAGGCACACACAGACGCACACACACAGACGCGCACACAGACGCGCACACACAGACGCGCACACAGGCACACACAGACGCACACACAGGCGCACACAGACTCACACACAGACGCGCACAGACGCGCACACAGACGCACACACAGACGCACACACAGGCTCATTTTGGAGCTGCCGGCTCCAGTATTCACAGCGAGCCCGTTCTCTGTGCTCTCCTCGCCACGTTTGTCAGCGGTGGAGCTGGGAGATATGCGGCGTGTCTGAGCGTGTTGGGGAATCGTGGGTTTCAGGATGGGAGGTGAGGGGCGTTGTGGGGCTCAGGGGCAGAGAGTAGTCCTTCATGGTTCCGGCTCGTTCTCTTCACGGGGTCGGAGTGCGGAACCCCTGCTTCTGTGAGGTGCGTGGCGGTGCAGCAGCCCCTGTTTCACCCTACGTGAGTACGGGGGTACATTCGCAGTGATTTTGAGGTGCAGGGCTGTACATCACAGATAGAGAGGCGCTCTGGGGCTTAGTCTGTGTTTAGCCCCAGGTCTCTCAGGGTGGGTGAGGTGTCAGTACTGGCTTCGTGTATCAGCCAGGAGGGGCAGGTGGGGGGCAGAATCTCCGGTGGCTCAGAAGCACCCCCTCCATGCCTACCAGTGTGTCCGTGCGCGGTCCGCTTCGGGGCGTGAGGGTGGTGCGCGCTGAGGAGCTTCGTCCCCCAGTGCGGTTGCTATAGCAGCTCCTCCCTTGGTTTCTTGGCCCTCAGGGGCCCCTGGCCGTTGCGCAGCGCTCCGTTCTGGGGCCGCAGCAGCTGGCCCCTCTCCCGCTCCGCCCAGCCCCCGCCCCCCCGGCCGTCCTCGCTGTCCAGGTCGGAGTCGGAGCGCATGAGGGAGGAGGAGGCGGGGGCAGGGCTCGGCTTCAAGCGCCCTGCAGGGAGGCGCACAGTCAGCGCAGCTCAAGTGTCAGTGCACTCATTGATCACTGGATGTTTGGCCCTGGCCGGCATGTGCTTGTGTGGACACGTATGTGTAGTTGTGTGTGCACATATGTGAGCCTGCGTGCTTGTTAGTGTGTGTGTATGTATGTGTGTTTGCACGTGTGTGTACGTGTTTGCACAAGTGTGTACTTGTTTGTGTGTGTGTGTGTGTACTTGTTAGTGTGTGTGTGTACTTGTTAGTGTGTGTGTGTGTGTGTGTGTGTGTGTGTGTACTTGTTAGTGTGTGTGTTGGTTTGAGTTTTACCAGCTCGTGGAGGCTGCAGCTCAAGGCTGTCCTGCTCATCTGCCTCCAACATCTTATATCGGCTCTTCCTGCGCATCCGGCTCTTCCTTCTGTTCAACGCACGTGCACGCACACACACACACACACACACACAGTTATACAACAAACCCACAACATGGTACACACATTATACAACAGTTACTTATCCTAAATAGTGCATGACATGGGGACAGCCCGATGATTCGACATATTTTTCCATACACACACGCACACACATTTAATATTTTTATTCATGTCCACATACCAAAGTGATAATAAAGACATAAACAATATAGACACCCAGTCCAGAATAATGACATGGACACTATAGACACACAGTACATAATAATGACATGGACACTTGCAGGATTATTAGGGGTACAGGTAGCAACGCCACCTCCAAATATGGCGGCTACCTATTATTATCTTGCCTGCTACTTTGCTCGCAATTTTGGCATTCCTGCCAGTTGCAAACCCCTTACCATTGCTGCCAAATATAGACAATAAAAGTTTACACTTGTAGCCAACTTGTTCTTGTTCTACACCAGGGGCTGATACTTCAGTGCCTTAGTGAGGGAGGCCTCTTCCAGGCTAAAATGAAATGTACAACCAACCTCTAAAATGGACGCTACTCTGCTTTCCTCATCAACAACATCTGGAGTATTAGCAGGCCCATTGTGAAGTAAATGAGTATTATTGCAAAGCTTGAACATGGTTGAAGTGGCACAGGAATGCTTGTACATTCTAACTGTAGATGGGTATGATGGTAAGAGATCCTTTACTAACAGTTCCACGATTCTCACACACACAAAGTGGGTAAAAAAAACAGCCGAACCCTACCTGCGGCAGCAGCATACCATCCCCCAGATCACTGTTCCTATGGCAACCACAATCATGAAGGATGCTATAGTAACATACAGAACACTCCACTCTGAAAGAGAAATACAAATAATTTACAACTTTATTGGTCACTCCTCCCCACTCATCACAACTGACCGCAGTACAATAGAACTCAAACTGAGAATGACAAGGATTCACTGAAATGCACATTTTACTTTTAGCCCCCATAAAGTCTGAGGAGAAACAACAAGACAGTTACACTTGAAATAGCCAATCCTTCCTGAACAGAGTGAAGTACTACTACCTTCCAAAATACCTTCTTCAAAAGAGAGAAAGGGGGTTCATATTAAGACTGTCAGGGTCTTAGTGCTTCAGAATGAGTCTGTGTTCCTATACATGTCAAGTCTTGTTTCAGAGTTTTCCTGTGAGCCAGTGACAGTGCTTGAACAGCCCCATTTCAGAGGGAGCTCCAGGGTAGCAGTGTAAGACAGGGCTTCTCACCACAGTTGCTCTCTGCGTCACCCAGCTGGGCTCTGACGAAGTTCTCCATCCAGAAGGGGTGACAGACGCAGCGGCGAGTGAAAGAGTCACACTCTCCATGACTGGAGCAGTTCAGCTGGCAGACTGAGAGGGAGAGAGGGAGGAGGAGGGGGGCAGGAAGGCAGACAGATGGAGAGGAAGTGAAAGAGATAGAGGGTCAGTACGCATTTCCTCCCCAGTTCAGCCCCGGCCCCCGGCCCCCAGTACTCACTGACAGTGTCCACCCCCCGGGCCTTGAAGATCAGGAAGTCGTTCTTCTGTTTGTGCAGTTTGTTGCGCAGCCCTACGGCGACGCTGTGCCCTGACAGAGGGGGGCGCCCCGGACCTCCTGACACCAGGAACACGATGCGAGTGCTGGAACCACAGAGGAAGAGAGGGAGGGTTCACAAAAAAACGCAATGCATTTGTAAAACACAGAATACACAGCGCTTCAGTATGTATCACAGAATATATCACACAGCACATATGCTCTTGTGAAACTGTGATTAAAATTCAGAAAAACAGGACATAATATCAGGAGACTAAACGTGAATGAGTAAATTATGAAGTTGTGGCTACGGTCTTGCTTGTGTGGTTCTGAGCTGTTGTGGTCAGGGCTGTTTGTTTTAATCAGTAAGAAATGCTGTGAATTCCATTCAAAGCCATTTGTTTTTATTGCACCTATTCTAATGTGTACTATGTGCTCTAATTTCAGAGCAGACCGCACCTAATTGTTTTGGCTCAACAATAACCGTGAGAAACAAACAAAAGAAAAAAAACAACACTGGGGTGCCTTACCTGTGCTCGTTGAAGGCGGTCACCTCCCGCACGATGATGTCACTGTCGAGCACGCCCAGTAGGACAGCCACCTGCCGGAGCAGCATGTCTCTCTGCCGCCGGGTCACCTGGGACACGCCGACCTCCAGGACCAGCTCCACCAGGTCTCTCTCCCAGACATCTATGACACACCAGAGTCATACAGAACAGTGAGGCGTGTGTGTATGTGTGTGTATGCCCCTGTGTGTTTACCTGTGTGTGTATGAGAAGGGTGTGAGTGTATGCCTCTGTGTTTACGTGTCCGTGTATATGAGACAGGTGTGTGTGTGTGTGTGTGTGTGTGTGTGTGTGTGTCCGGCTATGTGCAATGAGTGCTGGAGGCACACGAGGGTGACCTCACTGCAGGACACACTGACCTGGTCGCACCTCCACGGTCCCTTGGTCGGAGCTGCTCTGGCCCTTGCTGTCGGTGACAGTCAAGGTGAAGCTGTACTTCCCTTCCACCAGGTTACTCAGCAACAGCACTGGCTGGTGGTCCGAGTTATTGAGCACGTCCTGAGACAGAACCAGAGCAGAGACAAGCAGGTTTCAAGTACTGTCGTGTCTAGGAAACGACAGAGTCCAAATCTTCAATTTGTCAAAAAAAAAACTTTACAAGGGAAAAGACGACACCACGGCTGCAAGCACTTCAGGAACATCAGACCTTATTAGCAGAAGCGCATAAAGCCGGATTGGTTCTCCAGAACTGAACCTCGACTTCACCCCGCACCTGCTCTTGGCAGAGTGGAAAACTACAAGACCTCATAAAGTTCTGGATGCCCCCCCTCGAACACACACGTCATCCATACACGTCACTCTGTATCTTTCCACATATGGGTCACTTTTCTGTCACGATCTTATGAGCAGTAAATCATTGAAAATATACAGATACTAAACATTTGATTAATATTCTCTTCTAAGTGAGTAAATGTACGTTGCATTCTTTGCTCTCATTTCAACAGTTTTCACTGTGGTTTCTTGCATTTTCATAAGCTCAGCTATAATTAATGGTCTAGGTTCATTTGATTTGATAACAAGTAGCGTACATGGGATATATTGATTATAAGTCACTTGCAGGAACCAGCCTGCTCATCAAGGTGGAGTCTGATTTTGACTTGTGATTGTTTATCATGCTTTTAGGAGGGAGATCTTTTGTCCTGTGAATTTTCCCCTCCAGTACAAATATACTTCAAAATAACGCACTCCGCTGCCTTCTTATCAAGTTGTTTTTATAGGTACAATAGGTAAGATTCTTGCTGTAAAACATTGTTACAAGACCATTGTAAATCCCTTCCTATCCTTGAAAAAGGTTGACTGACTTGTTGACTCACCCGCTGCCTGTGTTTATAGACCTTAAATTTGGGTTTCGAAATATAGTTGACGACCCAACACTCTGTACCGAAATGTTGTAGAACTGTACAATAATTCAAGCTCATTGGTTAAAAATAGGTTTTAATTGCCACAGCCAATGGTGTTTCAACGTCGGCGCGTTTCCAGAGAAGGGGGAGGGATGACCGGTGTAGTGGTTTGAAGGTGTTTGTTGCTGCTATTCCTCTCTTGACCGTTAGAAGTCTGAAATGACCTATTGTACCTTTAAGTTTTTCTCAATAATAAAAAAAGAGCTCCAACCCCTCTAAGGTGAAATATGCCATTTGTACAGTCCATCAGAAAACACTGCACAACAAGTGCTCTACACAGAGGGACCACAAGCAAACATCAGGTCGTCATCTTGAAGGCCAGATTGGATGAAATGCATCTCTGCCATTCGTGTCCAGCACAAGTGTAGGGCAGTTATCGCACAGCTTTTTGTCCACACAGCGGTGCCGTACATGAACAGAAAGCCTGGTCTTTTCACCTTATATGGCTTGTGCAGCCCTTATTGGTTTAGATTTGTTTACCCCTCTGCTCCATTTTGCCTGTGGTTTTAGGTGAATAAACAGTCAAACTGATCAAGGGACACAGAGGGTGAGACTCGCTTCCTTATATTGACCCACAGGTCCTGTGTGTTTTCTGCAAAGTACATGTTTCTTTGCATAAACCATACGCCAGGGTGATTTAGGACTTTTGTCACTGACAGCTGCTAGTAAAATAACAGACGTCACGTGCATGTCAGCAGTCTTTACACAAAAACTAATAAACCCATTCATTTACACAGTAGTTCAAGGTCAGACCAGACTAGCTCCAGCGTGTTCATGAATTCCAGCTACATGGGCCAGTGTCAGCTGGAACATTCAAGGGCCGTCCCAATGAGTTTCCACTCCCTCTGGAAGTACAACACCAGGGCCTGAGCCTATCATCTCCTGGTTATGTTCAGTCAACCACTATGTGCTGTGATCCAAATTACCTCAGCTGAATGAAGATTTCTCACAAGGGAATACTACCACTTCTACAAGGGGACTTTGTGTGTCTTCTCATATGCCATGTGTGTTGCATTATTTGAGCATGGCCTTTATTTTCTGGACGCACTTATAGGTGGAACCTGGTGGACCGAGGCCTTGGTTTCCCCTCGGTGCCGAGATCACTGTGACACCTGCGTGTGGCGGTCTCACCCCTGCAGCAGGGCTGCTCTCATCACGCGCCCACAGGTAGGTGACCACGCTCTTGTCATCGGAGGATCTGGAGCCGTCCAGCGTGGCGGTGCGAACGGGCAGGGAGATGGGAGGCCGTGACAGGACATGGGCCACTGGAGGCCGGTCCACCTCTGATTGGAGGGAAAGGAAGCGAGTCACACTTACAGACACACACCCACACACAGAGACACAGAGAGACAGAGAGACACACAGACACAGACGTAGAGAGAGACATAGAGAAAGACAGAGACAGAGAGAGACAAACACAGACATGCAGAGAGAGAGAGAGACACACACACACACACACAGACACACACAAGACACAAACACAGACACACAGATACATGCAGAGAGACATAGACACACAGAGAAAGAGAGACACACACGGAGACAGCCCTGATGTGACAAAGTGAAGAAAGGGCCAGGAGGAGGACAGGCGGTTACCCTCTCGAACGATGACTTCAACCACGTCTTTGCTCTGCAGCATCCTCTCGTCTGTCACAGTCAGGATGAACTGGTAAGTGCCCACCTTCAGCCCTGTCACCGTGGCGACGGCACTGTCCGCATTATCAATCTTCACACCAGCAGGCCCCCTGAGACACACACACACACACAGTCAGAGAGAGGCAACCACCGCACACCGGATTTACTGCAGTAACGCAGAGAGAGTGTGTGCCTGCATCTGTGTGCACCTTGGTAAGTGTACTTAGGTAAGCACATATGCCTTACATGAACGTTTGTTTGCATTTGTATGTCACTGTGTGCGTGTATGCGTGTGTATTCATGTGCGAGCGTGTGCAGATCACTGTGACTGTATGTGTTTGACTGTGGGTGTGTGTGTGTGCGTACACAGGTCAGTGTGTCTCTGTGTGTGTCTGTGTGAGCGTGTGTGAACATGTTTGCACTGACTTGCTCTGGCTCCAGTGGTAGGTGGCGATTCTCTGGTCATCAGTGCTCTTGCTCCCATCCAGTGTGGTGTGGTCCACAGGCAGAGTCAGCTCTTTCTCCGGCCCTGCGTTGGCCACGGGGGGCTTGTTGTTCTCTGAGGGAGAGAGCAGTTCAAATTACAGAAATGCCACTGACTCCACTTTCCACTTACCTGTTCTGGCACATTAATAAACAGATAGTTTGGGGCTTGTCTCCTCCTCAAAAGGAGTGAATTAGTAAAATCTTCTTCCAATATTTGTGACCTCAGAATTACAAGGTTCTATCTGTAATCTGAGTGGTTTTGAGATATTGAGCTTCAAAGATTTCAAAGTGAGTGGGCTCCAAGCAGATACAACCTTTTAAATAGTGCATTTTAAAATATTTTTTCAACCATATTTTTGTGTAAAACTTCACACATATATTTAGTGCCCTATAAACAACTCATTTTTGTCACAAATGTCAGTGAGAAAAGTCTGGAATTGCAGAAACATTTAGCACGTGGATACAGATGTACATGCGCCACACTCACCTGGCTGGACGATAACGGTGACCTTGGCCGTGTCCTGCTGGCCAGCCGAGTCGGTGACGGTGAGCTGGAAGGTGTAGTCTCCCTCCTGCAGGGCTGATAGCTGCAGTATGGGGGTCCTCACTCCCTGGAGCAGGGGAGAAACAGAGCCAGTCACTCACACACACACACACACACACACACACACACACACACACACACACACACACACACACACCCTGTACTGGTCGGACGCTCGACTCACACGCTCGCACAAGCACGCAAAAACACATGCACGCACACTCAAGAGTTCAAGAGGTTCTACTGGCAGGTTCCTGGTCAGAGCAGACTCGTTATCTAAATGTACACATTTGTTTTGTGATATCAGACGTGTACCTCAGACTCAGACTCTGCAGAGTTTCCCTTTAGGCTCCTGCCTGGCTTGTGACAGAACACAGCAAGACGGCAGCCATTTTGTTCTGTATTATGTTGTTTGTTGCTCAGTGTGAGGTGTGATGTCTGCAGTGTGGCTTATGTTTCAGTGGTTTTGCTACAGTGGACCATTCTGGGCTCGCTGCATGCCATTTTACAGATATACAGTGATCTCCTTCTAGAGGCTAAATTAATTACTGCAGCCAGTAAATAGAAACAATACAGTGAACTGTGATGGTCAGAGCCGATCTCAGATGAGGCCCAGACCTCAATCCACATACGAAAGTATGAGAGTTCCAGCCAAATACATTCTTTTGACTTCACAGTCCCGTTCCTTTGAATCATCTCTCTGAATAGACCGCAGGCTTTGCCCAGTGGATGATTCATTGGAGTGTAGGCACTATCTGTGCTGGTTGATGAAGGTGTTAAATTATATCAGACTCCAGCTGCAGCTCCATCTAGGTAAAGCATAGTGGTATTAATACTCGGCTTTAACAGCAGGAGAGCTCAGAAGCTTAACATTTTCATCTGCTGACAGCATAAAGGAAATGTTGATTAAACAGGATACGGAATCTGTGGACCTTTTGTTGTTTTTATTTAGGCGCTGGAGAGGGAGAATGCGACAGCTCAGCTCAGCTCAGGGTACTGCAAAGCACTTTGCCTGACTGCTGGAGAAACCAGTCCTGCCATCGTGAAGAGGATGCAGGCTTTTATTTTCTTCTTCTTCTTCTTTTTTTAAGACAGGGGTTATTATTTCAGAACTCAAAGATTTGTGGAAAATTGCCAGATTCACATTCTGAAACCAAGCTGAATGATTTAATTTTGCAAGGCTGCAGAGCTGAATCTCAATGGAATGCCACAGACACGCTCTCACACACATTACATTACATTACATTAATGTAATTTGGCAGACGTACATTTGATTAGACTAAGCAGGAGACAATCCTCCCCTGGAGAAATGCAGGCCTAAGGGCCTTGCTCAAGGGCCTTGGATCGTATTGTGGCTACACTGGGGATCGAACCACCGACCTTGCGAGTCCCAGTCATGTACCTTAACCACTACACTACAGGCCGCCCCACATAGGCACACACTCATAGACACACACACACACACACACACACACACACACACACACACACACACACACACACACACACACACACACACACACACACACACACTCCTTACCTGCATCTCCACCACCTTGCCCTTGCTCTCGGGGCTGAGGGACCACTCGTAGCCCAGGTGCTCGTGGTCGTCTGTGCTCTGGTTGCCGAAGAGAGTGATGGAGTTGCGTGGCAATGTGATCACCTGGTTGGGCCCAGTGTTGGCCACCGGCCTGTAGTCCATGGCTTTGTTGACCGACAGTGTTGCCTGAGTTGAGCTCTGAGCCCCATCAGAATCTGTCACTGTCAAACTGAAAGGTAGAGAGAGAGGTAGAGAGAGATGGAGAGGTACAGAGAGAACAGAGTAACAGTCATGTGATGCACAGGTGAAGGCAGAGCAGCGGAGAGAGGGAAATTGTGAGGGTGTGAGCAGAGAAGGAGAGGAGAGACGGGTTTGGAGGGAGGGGGGGTACCTGAAAGTGTAGTTGCCCGGCACCAGGTTGGTGAGCGTGAGAATGGGTGTGTCAGCCGACACCTTCTCCTCCCTCAGGGGCCCTTTCACCTCCTCCCAGTGCCACGCCACGATCTTATAGTCATCCGTGCTCTCTGAAGGGTAAACATTTACATCGTAGTCATTTGGCAGACGTTTTTAATCCAAAGCGACTTGCAACACTCACTGCGTTTCACCTTTAGCACTGAAGCTCTTCACTGTGTTACACTGACCACCGTTAGCACTGAAACTCTTCACTGTTACACTGACCACTGATCAATTATCTAAAACTGAATTGTAACTTCCAGGGCATGCACACGCTCCTGCTTCTATGTAATCTGTTCTGCTAGGCACTGAAACACACGTAACTCTAGACCAAGCTGTGCCCCGTTAACCATCCTCCCATACGGCAGGTGTACTTACGGCTGCCATCTATCACCGTAGAGCTGGTTGGCAAGGAGATCTCCTGGAACTTTGGAGAAACCACAGCAACCGGTGGCTTGTTTACCCGTGGTTCTGAGACAGATGAAGGGAGGGGAGGGGGGACATCTGGTCAATATCTCAGATCGATCAGCAAGCCCACAGACCGGCTGCATAAAGCGTACAGGGCGGCTCTGTCCATTAGCACTGATGCCTCCTGCGTCACGGCAGGCCAGAGCCCCATTAACAGGGGAGAATAACATACGCTAGTTATGGACCTCCGCCACTCAATATGCCACAGGAACAGCAGCAAAATCTGAAATGCATATATAGCTTCGACACAACAGCGCTTGCTATTGTTAATGTATACATTTATTTAAAAGCGTGTATCGTCCATTAGTGATGTACACTTAAATCCGCTGCTTCAGCGCGACGGTTTTCGTGGCCACGTTATTAAAACACGGTTGACTTTGAGCCCTGGTCACAAAGGCGCGGGCCGGCCAGCCTGCCACTCACCTGGTTTGACCGTGACGTTGACGAAGCCCTCGCCGTGTGCCCCATCTTCGTCCACCAGCACCTCAAACTCATACAGCCCAACGGTCAGCTGGGAGAGAAGCAAACAAAATGGCTTCTGTCTGAGAGCAGAAGTGTTCTGCGGGACTACTGAGAATTAACAGACCTTTCGCCCACTAAATATTATCACTCACTCACTCATTTTTGTCACAAGTCAGTTAAACGCTGCAAGTGCATTTTAGTAAGAAAAATGACAATAAAGATTTAGTTTGATCCACCATCCCAGAAATATCTGCCATCAGTAAATGTAAGCTTTACTCGGCAGAGAAAGAGAGGGGGAGAGAGATAGAGAGAGAAAGAGAGGATGGAAGACCCAGGGTCTTACTTTGCTGAGTTTCAGTGTTTTACTGTGCTTCCCCTCCATCTCCCCACTGTAGTCCTGAGGGTGGGTGATCAGCCGCCAGTCAAACGTGTAGTCCGTTCCTAAGACACAGAGCTCGTCACATGCAATCCTGAAACATAACCCAGCACGCAATCCTGACACCCATTACACACTCAGACAGCTTAAACACAGAACTGACGGAGATTATAAAACATAACCCTTAGACACAGAGAGACATAACAAATAGCTGACACACAGATGTTATAAAAATATATAGACATTATAACATACCCTCAGTCACACACAGAAGTGGTAGTACAGTGCTGAGATTATGACACTAGGTTTGGACTGCAGGATGGTCTCAAATGGGATTTTTCTCTAAATTTTACGCAATGTTTCATGCATTTCAATAAGCAGAAGCTGCATTGCTAAGTCCCGACAAAGAAAAGGCCGTAAAGAAACCTTGACACAGTGTAGTTACAACAAACACAAGGTAAGGGCCAAAAAATCCCCTGTGGTTCAGACTGAATGAGGAGGTATGAGGTGGCAATACAGAGGGTCGATGTCCACAGGGTCAATGGCAATAGCAGCGGTACCTGTAGGGGGCGCTGGTAGGACGAAGGCATTGAGCTCCACCTCGTTTCGAGGCAGCGTCACCTCCACACTGTTCCCTGCAGACACCACCAACTCTCGCACTGATCAAAATAAAAGGCAAGGCATTAAATGAATAAAGGTACAGACAAAACACAACAGAGCAACAGCATAGTATACACTGCAAATAGCATGGGGTAATGCTAAAAGGACATACTGGTCATTATTGGTCAAGTTATTAAAAATATAAACCCACTCACAAAGGGGTTGATCTCCAGAATCTGAGAGGTTAACATTAGGTTCAAGGGGCAGTTCACCGAAAAATTAAATGAAAGTATGTTTCCACTTACCCAGAGTACTATTCTATCCACCCAGATACATTTTGCTCAGCAAAACTATCAGGATGGATAGAGAGAGGAAGTAGAAACACACTTCAATTTTATTTTTGGATGACCTGCCCCTTTAAGCTTCTGCTTGACTTTAATGTTCAGCTCAGGGACTCACTGGCTTGAGTAGGCGGGATGTGGATGGTCGGGGCCACGGTCGGTGAGCTCCTGCTACTATTGGCCAGCGGCATATCCACAGTCCCCGTCGATAATGTGGAGTTCTGCTGTGCAGAAGCTGGAACCGCCGCCTCGCCGCTCAAATTGGTCTGCTGGGCCTGGGTCTTATTGGACGTCAGGGGAAGAGCCAATCCACTGGGTGAAGTCACAGGGGGGGTGTGGCTGGAGGTGTCTTTGGAAACGGCCTGCCAAAACACACACCGAGGTTGTTTCTCACAACCAAGAACGTGTGTACGAGATTGGTCTTGCAACGAGAACAGGCAGAGACCGACATTGAGAAGCACCCCGTGTACACACACCATCGAATCGGCGTTGCCTTTCGACGGCGCACACGTAAATGAGGAGGCACAGAAGTCTGCAACGAGAGGGTCACGCAGACCAACCTTGGTGGAGTGAGTGTGGCCGGTCTGGGGCTCGTGTGGCTGGAGGGTCACGCCACCCCTCTTCCGCGACGCCGCCCTGCGGACCCTGCGCCGGTCCGGGGGGCCCTTGGAGACGAGCTGGAGGAGCCCCAGGGCCTGGACCTGCGGGCTGGGGAGCGAGGCGATGCCGCAGCCCCGCGGCCGAGAGCAGCTCAGCAGCACACAGCAGCCCTCCAGGCTCCACACGGCCCCGCAGGCCGGCTGCAGGCAGCACGTCTCCCAGCACACCTCGCTGGCCCTCTCCATCGCCAGGGGCCGCCAGCCCAGCCCCAGCACGCTGGGCCAGTGGATCCCCAGCACGCCCCCAGTGACCCTGCAGAGCCCAGCGCTGACCCCTAACACACACACACACACACACACACACACACACACACACACACACACACACACACAGGGGAAGAGAAAAAAAACATGCCTTTCATACTTTAACATCTCTGGGGGGGTGGTTGGTCTTGAGGTGTGAGGGGGCCAGGGATCTTTCTGTATAGTTACAATTCCACAGTGACTGCTACATACTGGCGTCACCAGCTCCTAACACGGCTGTCTTCCTTCACCTGAAACACCTTCCTTCTGTCCTCAAACACATCATTATAAACCACGACCCGTTAAACAGAAATATACAAAAGATCAAAAAATATAAATATATAAACAAATCACGTGTACGTTCACATGCAGAGTCCCAGTGCTGGCAGTAAGCCAAGGGAAAGCGGGAGAAGGAAGTCCAACCTCCTTCTGGCAAAACAAAGTCTCTAATCTCCCTGCTCAGTGAGACTCGAACACGTATGACCTGAGCGAAGCACAATGCACAGGATACCTCAGAAACGCAGGGGGCAGGCCATTACTTTTAACACCCTTACACACAAGCTCCAATCTATTCCCACGGAAACAGTCGTCACGGTTACAGAGGGTCCGGCTACGGGATAGAATAGTTTTGCGCTGAAACACAAACTCTACCCTGAGACAATGGTGGTAATGCCTCTTGGGAGTTGGCACACACTGCTCCTCTGTTCTGTGATTGCTCTTTACCCGACAAACACAAACACACAAGCCCTACTGTCTCACTCACACTGCCCTCACTGAGAGATCAGACAACTGTCACTCACACAGTAACCGACATTCTAAAGCACACACACGCAACAATAAACCAACTCCAAAACAGCACACACCTTGTGACAACACAAATATACAAGGCATAGTTTTCAACTCATGTGACACGTACCTGTGGGAGGGGCCAAGCAGCAGAGGCAGATCAGTGATAGGAGGAGCTGATGCAGCCAAGCCCAGTAATGCTGGCCCTGACCAATCAGGCTCTGCAGTGCTTTGGACATTTTCCACTGAGATCAAAGGCCTGAGGAGGAATGAACAGGAGGAAGAGCTGGTATCAGACCAGACTGTTGAGCAGAGCGTCAGAGAACAGCTGCAGGGCAACACAATGTGTGCTGAAGATGCCAATACAGACACCACATAGCAAGGTCAAAGCCAGGGTGTGCCACAGCCACAGAAATAGCATCCCATTTACCTTGGGTAAACCACCACCCCAATTGCAACAGCTGGGGTAATTGGCCTACCAAGGTCTGTGCTCGTCTGACTAATTACAGTAGTATTTCTGGCTGTGTTGCTGGATCAGACACCAATAAAACAGGTTCCCTGGGCCTGATGAGGCTCACTGAAGGCAGGACGGACCTCGATGCTGTGAACTGCCACATGTTTAGGAAGTGAGATTATTCAGTCATGCAGACTATGCCCAGAAGTGCTGGGGGTGATACACACTTACTGAGCACACCTTACACCTACTTATTAATGTGATTATCTAATCAGCCAATCATGTGGCAGCAGTGCAATGCATACAATCATGCAGATATGGGTCAAGATATTCGCATCAACCATCAGAATGGGGAGACTTTGACTGTTGGTGCCTTGGTGCCTGACAGAGTGGTTTCAGTTTCTCAGAAACTCTCAACTCTCTCAAACCTCTAAGTGGATAGGCTACAGCAGCAGAACACAAATAAGTCTAATAAATACCTAATAAAATGCTCGCTGAGTGTACATTTAGCAAAGCATCATGGTTGGAGGACGGGGCTCCCCCGGTCCACTCCACAGTGTCCCGGCAGTCCAGCTGTAGCAGCTGCTCATAAGGGGCATTCCTGCAGTGCAGCGACTGCACGGTTCAGCTGGCAGACTGCAGAGAAGCAGCAGCCACCAGCCAGTTTCAGAGGAAACGCACACAGTCCGCCGAACGACAAGAAGATAACTGCAGGATTACTAATACAGTAAACTATTCCAAATAAGGAGAGAAACAACTAACAAAATATTGTGAAACACTATTACAAAAAGGTATGCAGATTTGGTCCAATCTAGATATCAGATTGATAGGCATCAGAAATACAAGCAATGCTTGTTTGACTTCAGTACAAGTTTTGCAAATAAGGAGTGGAAGCAAAGGGTGAGAAGCACAGGCGGAAGCAAATCACGCATAACACACAATCAGCAGCACCAGTGGATGTTTTTACACAGAGAATCCTTCCTTGAGCAAACAAGCCCCTCAGCAAATTCTCCTGCAGTGCCCAAGACTGACTCGACCAGCAGTGCAAGGATAAGGCCACTGGAAATCATGTATGTGAACTCATCACTGAGTCAGTAACCACAGGATAACAAAGGTAGAATGATGTGACCAAGAGTAAGCTCTACCAAAGTGATGGAAAGGCCAAAGTGCAGAGAAAGAAAGAACACAAGCTTATCTGTGAAGCAAGGTGGAGGAAGTGTCATGCCTTGGGCTTGCATGGTCTGATACAAAAAACGTGCTATGTCCTAAGTAGTTTCACAGATGTAGGTGTAAATACCAGGAAATTAAAGTTGAAATTCTTAACCCTTGTCTTGCGTTCATATTTTTTCATCTCAACCCCAAATGTATTCAGTTTATTGCAAAAACAAAGGAATTGGCCTTGCTGTTCCATTTCTAAAAACATGTTTTCACTTTGTCATGATGGATTATTAAGTGCAAAAATTTTCTCTATTTAAAATTACATTTACAACACAATAGTCAGCAAAAAGTGAAGGGATCTGAATACTTTCTGAAGCCACTGTATCCTGCCTGTTTCTATATTACTCGAGCGCCCTTCTCAAAAATGTGACTGTTTGCGGGTGTGATCTGGTGGACATTCTACAATCCGATTTAAAAACAGGATTAACAGCCTTTCTGTTGCTTTAATTGTGCCCACTATTATCCCAAGCAGCCACGGTAAACAGGGAGGAACCCTGAATAGTTCTGTGCCCATTATATGCAAATGTCACCACAGCAAAGACATGTGAAAATAGTTTGGCACTAAAAAAATTGAGGCCTATAGGTAACAACATTCTTGCTTTCATGTGCTCTTGTATGGCTGAGCACATACAATTTCCAAGTACAGTAAGCACCAGTTACTTTTTGAGGCTTAAGCCTGAACATTTTCGATGTTGAATAGTCAGCCTTCAGTCCCTACATTTTAATCATGCAAACATACTTCTGTTTCTCCTCAATTTCCTCAATATCTGCGTAAGTGTGCTGCAATGACCTCATTTTTGACGCGTATGATCATTTCATTTTCAGTAAATAATGTAAATGTATCCATTTTAGTACTACAAAGATGAACAAATAGAACCTTGTTTTAAGGTTATTGTAAGGTCAATACCATCCCTGGAGCATATACAAAGGTAAATACACCATTTTGACTTGGATAAGGAGTGAACAACTGTGTAAAAACAATAATCTACCACACTATTTCTCCTTTTCTTCCAGGCATTTGACTGGGTGAAATGGTTGTTTTGTTTTTTTCCTCTCCCCCATTTTAGTTCTTCAATCTTGAATTTGAAAACATCAACAACAGAAAAAAGCATTTTCCTCATTCTCTCAGGTCACGCTAGGCTATGTTACACAACCCAACACAGGAAGCTACTTATCTTTATAATGAAACAAAACAATCTATTTTCATTATCTACTCAAGCATGATGGTTGTGAACAGTCAATTATGCATTCATCATGCACAATTTAAACACAATGGCAACCACTAAAGCTAAATGTCGCTACATACAGTTGCATTTACAGAAAAGGTTTCTTGAATTAAAACATCACATTGGCCCACAAAACAGCAATGTGTTGTACATATGTGTGGAGTCATGTATACATTAGATAGCTACATACGTGGCTACATGTCAGTCTGAAACCTAGCCCACAGAACCATAATCTTTCTAAATTCATATTGGAGTGGTTAAGTGAAAGGCCCATTGGCGTATAATAAGAAAAAGAATAATAAACTTGGCTTAAAATAAATACATAAAAACTTCACACTAACATAGCTTACAATTATTGTAACTGAGCAACAGCACAATGAAGACAAAGTGTGGAAGGACACAACAGCGCAATCATTCAGAATGTTACAATGTGGCATTCTTACAGTAGCCTCCTGCCAAAAATACACGTGCGCACACACAAGCACACCCTTCGAGGCTTGCTGAAATGGTGCTAACTGTGTTAATGAATTAACGAAACTGCCCTCGTGAAGATTTTAAAGTTACTACTGTTGTGTCACAAGTTCAGAAGACCAGTTCACCATTTACGTCCCTAAACGCGCGGCTCCAAACTTGACTCAGCAACTTGACTGGACTCCTACAGTCCTACAAACCTGCACTAGCTGAATATACCCACCTGTGTGATGCGCAGGGCATTCTTCAGCTCCGCATTCATGCAGGCGGTTGCAGCACCCACTTGTGCAGGACAGTTTGTTCAAGAACGAAACCGAAAAAAACTCAGGAATGAAAAATTCTCCCGAAATATGCAAATAGGTCTCGAGATCGGGAACATGTACACGTCCAGAGAATTTGAGCGGAACAGAAATCGTAGAATCAAATCTTTAAAATAAAGCTGTCAACTAGATTTTAATAGTACTCATTAAAAATAGCTTTCTCCTTGAGCCTTTCTCGAAAGTTCGCTGCCCAGATGTTATGATTCAAGCCTTGGCGTGACGTGTTGACAGCACACAGGTGAACTCAAGTGTTGCCAAGTGATCGACAAACTGCTGACTATGACCCAGAGCAGGGAGTCTCGGACACCGCCTGCACCACAGCTCTGTCCCAGTACTTAAGAAAACAACACAGATCTCCGGGTCTGAACATTTAGATCCGGGCTGGCGAGCTCCCATAAGCGCTCTCCTTCTTCCCCTCCCCTTTCTCTGTCTGGTTAATCAAAAACACACTCGTCAGTGCTGGCTGGTGTGGAGAGACAGGTCCGCACAGTACTCTGGTTACATAAATGCTCCCCACTGAAGTCTGCCTTTTCCGTCCTTTTCAAGTGTTCCTGTTCAAATGCATTTCCCTGGCCAGATCTTCTATCCCAGAAAAGGGTGCTGCAATAAGAAGAAAAAAAACACAAATAGCAAGAACAAACTGCGAGATATCCCCATGCAATATAAATACAAGAACACCATCGTGCTTACATATGGCTGATTTATAATACAGTGGGCAGGGCAACATCACCCCTCAACCAAATTATAGACTAATGACTCGACTACATGTAAAAACTGGAAGGATGTATAAATACCAAAACGACGATGTAAAGCACTGATGCTGTCATATAGCTAAACGGATTATGACTGGCTAGCCAGCTCTACATGCAACAACAGTTTAGCATCACTGGTTATATGATCTATACAGATTACCACAATACTATTTTGGGAGAAACGTTTCAAAATAACATGGACAGTGATAAGATATACTGAACTGCACCACGAAAAAAATAAGCAGAAATAAACAGCATTACACACAAAAAACGACATAACCCACAATTTGCTAATTTAGCTAGCTAGCAAGACATTCAGAAAAGCACATTTGGAAATTGAAATTAATTACTTTCTTGAATCTGAAAAAACGCACGGTTACCCAGTTATATCACTGCAAAAAGGAGAGACATGGTGTTCAATCAATACCTGGGACAGTAGTGTCAACGCCGCTTATTTCCTACGTATAATCCAGGATCACCCAGTTAAGAACCTGCTAACAGCTGTCTGTCCTGCTACAATATCATGAATTACATTCATGGCTAAAATAAGTCATTACTCTGTGCTAAAGGTAGAACCGTCTAGAACCGTTTCCGTCCGTGGTCCTCGTCAACATAAATCTTTGCTGGTGACAACTCACCTTTTCAGAGAATCCAGCTGCTCCGGGTCCGCTGCGGCCCGAATGACTCTTAAGTCGCAGTTCTCTGTGGGACTGGCTATCTGGGTCAGAATCTTGCACGACTTGCTCTTTTAACTCGGAAACAGACACACACAAATTCCGAAAGCCACTTCCGCCCCGCAATGTCATCTACTTCAGCGCTAATATAGCTAAGATATTTCTATCTAAGAAATAAACTGCGTCTTCCATTTACATCTGGGAAGGGTGGTGATACAAAAATGTATGTTCCGTTCTCTGTCATTTGGAAACAACCAATTCATAATAATAATATAACCAATTACGCGCTTTGATGACCATACATTCGACCGTGTTCGTTGTGGTCACCCTCACAGAACTGTGGTCACCCCTCAATTAAAATAACTTTAAGATGGCGCCCTCGTGCCTTAGAAGACAGGTTGTGATTGGTCAGTTGTTAAGTATAGGAAAAGTTGATTGGTTCAAACTAAGGTCTAAGACCAAGTAAGTCGCTCTGCCTCGTTCTGGCTACTGTGGTAGCTTGTTTGCTACATGTGAGTTAGCTGATGAACCACCGGTTAGCAAAAACAAGCAATTTCATTTAACATTTGATATTGACTGTTTACTGCTAATCGACCTCATTACAGCGTACATTAGCTGTCATTCGAAATTAAATTACTGCTAGTTAGCTAACGTTAACGAACTAACGTTAGCTTGCTGGGTTAGATGGGGTTAGATTAGCTAGCTTGGAACTGACGGGTTGCAGGGATATTGCAACATAGGTAAGCCCGGGTGTAAATAGGTATGTGTAGATTTTCTGGAATCGTAACTATGTTTTAAAAGATTTAGCAGATCATAGCCAGTGATTTCTCTTTGGTATGCCAGTTTTGCGGATCTTATGGTTTCGTTTTGTTGGATCAAAGTGCAATTATGATAACGTGGCATGAGCGCCATTGTGGCTAGTTTTGTTATTGTTTTTAGAATCTCTTGCGTGTCGCCATCGCATGTTGATGTCTCATGATCACCGTGGCTGATTCTATATGGCAGGTTGGAAACCATGACTGAAACTGGGAATCGAATGGGCCATGACAGCGTCGGCTCTCCAGGCTGCGAGCGGATGTTGACTGACAGTGGCCTGACCCAAGCCCAGCGAGAGATGCTGGAACGCTGTCTGCACACGCTAACTCACGCCAAGAACGACAGCCACACATTGGCCGCACTACTTCTGGTATAATTAAATTCTACTACCTCTGATGTTTTTTGGTTCTTCATAAAAGCTCTGCAAAGTGTTTGTAATGCATTGTAATATTTCCTAGTATATCGACATGTCCAAGATTTATTTTCCTATAGCCTCCATTGATATTTCGATGAAATGTTTTTGTTTGGAAATGGACACATCTCTCACCCGTCTGCGCCATTTGCCCTATGTCCACAGATCACACGTGTGTGTCCAGCAAATCAGTTGGACAGTGCAACACTGAGGCGTGTGTTTGAGGCAGTAGGTTTGGGTTTACCGGCACGCCTCCTGGTGACGGCAGTGCAGGGTGGCGCAGGCTCATGTTCAGTACTCCCTGCTGAAGAGCTGCTGTCCCTAGGCACTGCCCTGCTGGCTGCTCTTAGCACTGACCAGGACATGGCCACACACCCACAGCTCCTCAGCACCATTCCCCTGCTTTTGGGCCTGCTGGCAGACGGGCCCGGCTGGACTCCTCACACGAAGCCACAAGGCCAGGAGTCTGAGAGGGGCCAGCCTTCAGAGGACTATCGTGCTAAACCACATGCAGCCCAAGAAGGGTCTCATTTAAATCAGAGCTCAGCAAACCCTAGAGAGCCCTCTGGTGAACACCAGAGTCCAGAGGAGTCGGTTGGCCTGAGCGAAGGTGTAGGGAAGGCCCCCCCGAGCCCGGCTGCAGGCCTGGACGAGGCTTTGGCTGCAGACTGCTACCAGGTCCTGAGCATGGTGTGCGCCTCAGCCAGGGGCCCGGAGCAGCTCCTGTCCCGAGGGGCGGTGCCAGCGCTGTGCAGGGCTGTGGACCGGAACCAAACCCTCAGCCGGGAGAAGTGCCTGCCGCTGCTTGGCCACCTGCTCTCGAGCCGCATCCGACCGTCGGCCTGGAGCAAACACCCCGCCGAGCTCTTGTCCCTGCTGGCTGCAGTCTCCGCAGAGTTCTGCCAGGCATCGCAACTGGACCGGCTGGAGATGTGCACCCGGGTACCGCAGTTCCTGCCCCCTCCTGGCGTTGCGCTAGAGAGCGGGGACCTCCGGTCGATTGTAAGCCAGCTGTGGGGGGTACTCAGGCCCATGGTGCAGGCCAAAGTCACCCCGGCCCAGCTCGGCCCAGTCCTGGTACTGTCTGCTTGCCTGCTGGACCTGTGTGGCTGGGAGCTCGTGGGCCCACCGAAGCTGTGTTGCCTGCTGGTGAACCGAGCCTGTGTGGAAGTGCGGATGGGCCTGGAGGAGTATCCTGCCACCGACCTGTCCCCAGTACAGGAGCAGGTGATCACCGCCTGCTACCGCATCATGGAGGCTGCCATGGAGCAGGCATGCAGCCAGGGCCTGGTCCAGGACACCGCCCAGCCTCAGACCGCCATCGCTGGGCTGAATCTGCAGCAGAGCAGGCAGGTTCTGGGAGTCCTAGAGGAAGCCTTCTCTGCAGTCATCTACTACCTGCAACAGGTGAGATGCATGCTTATATGAAGCATGTAGGCTGACAGTTTAGCATAGATGCTAAGGAGTTGGGGTTGTGACCCAAGGTTAGAAGTTGTCAGGCAGTTTATTGCTATTTCACATTTGAGCAAGGTCAATCCTTCCCCCCACACGATGCCTTAACCTGTGGAAGAACTTAGGCACTTTTAAGTCGCTTTGGATTAAAAGCGTCTGCCAAATGACTAAAATGTAAATGTAATGTAATATTGATCTGCATATAACTTTAAACTATAAATGATGACATAAAGCCATTTAGCCAACACATGTACTCAGTACTGTTTTGGCATAATTTACAGCTGGATCTAGCCCCACCCCCAAGTTCTCATAGAGATCCATTCATAAAAAGTAATGTAATAACTACATGGTGAAACCAATATGTACAAAAATACCCTTTAATAATAGCTGAGTCTGCACTTTAACCACATGTGAATTGTTCATTATAAACAGAGAAAATAAATAGGAAGAAGCAGAAAGGGCAAGGTGTGTCCAAACTTTTGACTGTTGTATATATAAATAATAAAATAAAATATTTAAAATATCTAAATTGGACCATGGACAAGGGCACAATATTAAAATGCATGTAGTTTGTCGGATAGATTTGATTTAAAACAAGTTAACCTGGCTTTCAGAGATCTAAATCACAAACCTTTCACTTAAATTGGTCATCTATTTTCTCAGGTTGGCCAAAGTCGCCGTGGTGACCCCTTCCTCTTTGTGACCTTTCGCTCACTTTGTGCCTGGCTGGCTGAGGAAACTTCCTGTCTCAAAGAGGAAGTCATCGCCCTCTTGCCCTTCCTCATTAATTATGCCAAAGGACATCTGGAAGGAGAGGGTCCAGACAAGGGCC
Organism: Conger conger; assembly: GCF_963514075.1. NCBI lineage: Eukaryota > Metazoa > Chordata > Actinopteri > Anguilliformes > Congridae > Conger > Conger conger. Next base: position 24,207,429 of record NC_083768.1, read on the forward strand.
TGTCTGATTGGATGTCAGAGATGTCTGTAACTGATACTACGGAGGGCGGGGCCTGGTCAGGCGAGGATGCAATCAGGTAAAGTGGTGCATGCTGGGAATTTATTTCATGACATTTATTTCTCATTCTCCATTCCATATACCTGCCCTTTAATGATCCTGATGGTGTATGATTCTGGAACTTCACTGAGTCAGTATGTGTGTAGGAACTATTTTGTGAATTATTTGGGAAGATCCAATCACATTCATTTAAAAATAAAATAAAGATGATTATTTATTCTCTCTCTCTCTCTCCCTCTCCCTCTCTCTCTCTCTCTCTCTCTCTCTCTCTCTCTCTCTCTCTCTCTCAGGTATCTGCTTCCTGCTCTGTGTCACCTCTCAGCAGAGGAGGGCCCAAGGCGGGTGCTGCTTGACCTGGACACCCCGGCCCTGCTGGTGGGCTTCCTAGAGCGTCGCTGGGGCGCCCTGAGGGGCAAGCGGGGCGTGGCGGGGACCCGGGACCCCAGCATGGAGACGGCCTGCTCCTCTTTGCTCAACTTCGCTGTGACTGAGGCTGACCGAGTCAGGTACAGCTTCTACATACTCTCCGTGGGCCTACATTTTAACATGCTTTTCTGATACGTTAGTTTTAATAAAAAGATTGAATTGACTGGAATAGATGTGTAAAAATCAAATGCCAACCAGCATCTCCTTCTCTCAGGAAGGATCCATGTTTTCTCTCTCTCAAATCTCTGTTGAGTGATGCACTTCCTGTCCTCCTGCACAAGCCACGCTTACTTGTCCTCGCAGCTAATTTCTGCACTCTGGGACTGATGACTGGCAGGCTGACACCTGCTTCCAAAGGTGAGTACAGTTTCTGTTGGTGTTCAACCGTGTTTATTTTGGTCGGCAGTCTGGAGAATGAGTATGACACTGCCGTCTGTGTGGGGACACCCCTCAGGTCCGGTGGACGCGGTTCAGCGGCGGTTCTTCACCGCGGCCCTGCGCTTCCTGGGGGGGGCCCTGCGCCCCGGCCCCGGCCCGGCTGAAGTAAGTGCGGCGTGGGCGGAGTGGTGGGAGGAGGTGGCTGAGCTGTGGAGGCTGGGGCTCCAGGCCCTGGCGGGCTGTGTGTGCGCCCTGCCCTGGCTGGCTGCCGTGGCCAGGGAGGGCGGCTGGCTGGCCGACACCCTGGCCCTGCTGGCCGCCTCCAGTGCACTACCTGACCCCCACTCCCAGGGGGCGCTGGAGGAGGCCCTTGTTGCTCTGGCACGCCAGTGCCCGCTTTGCAGAGGGGAGATCCGCGCAGTCCTGGCGGAGAACAGAGGAGCGCTCCACAGCATGGTCCAACTGCAGGGGGCGCTGGCGGACTGATTCTCCAACAGCGTAAAAGCACAAACCTGCTCAAATGGACACTGAAGGATGATTAGGAAATGCCAACTGCCATGTGGCGATGCAGATATTTTGTATTCTTTGTAATAAAATTTGACTGTACATTAAGTGTCTGGGGAAAGAAAGTACCCTTTGCATCAATAAAGAATGATTTGGACTGACTGGAGTGCAGTTCTATGCTAGAGATCCAGCAGCCGTTTGCTGCATCATTCAATCCCTGTACTGTAATGGTATTGGAATTGGTGCTACCTTATATTAGTCTTGCTTTGAACAAGCTAGTTTATATATGTTTAATTTAAGTTGTAGTTTCAGTCATATTTCAGTTGTACTTTGATAACCATATAGTTACCATAGCATCTTATTACTCAGTCTTCACATGCTGCATCCTCACCCATTGATCTACATGTACAGTAAATAGGGTGTGGAAGACATTACCATTTTATGGGGCCTACTATAACGGTATATAATTTAATGCATACCATGTAGCCTAAATCAGAGTGATTGGAAAATCTGGGCCCCTTGGAAATGCAAACGGGGTTGGGTCATGAGTAAACGAGTAACCTCTAAACGGCATAGAAATTAAGTTCACTCTTACGAGTGTCTATTCTCACTGGTATGTCAACAATGCTGTAGACCAGGGATGGGCAGGGCAGGCAGTACCTGTTTCTGGATATCAAACCAGCTTCTGCTTTCTGCTCTTAATCATTTAATTACCGTAATCGGTTAAAGGATATGTCATTTATAGCCACATTTCGTGGTATAAACGGCAGCTGATAAATGTTCTTGTCTGGCAGCATTTTATTGTCTAATTTACGAGTGAATCATGGTGCATATGGCAGCGAAATCCTGCATACATACTGGCCCTCCAGTACTTGAATTGCCCATCCCTGCCATAGACTGCAAATATATTGGTGAGAATCATTTTTTTTAAATGTATTTTTAACGCGCATCTAAAACGCGCGTCTCTGTACAGTGGCCGCCAGATGGCGTACCGACTGCAGCTACCTTGGTCGAATAACCACGGATGTGCACAGAGTATAAGCAAGTCAATTGGATAATACACTCAGGCATAAGCGAGGATGCATAGTTGAATGTACGAACTTGTTTGGTGCACAAAATATATGTTTTACAATCATGTTTACAATGTACATTCCACTGTCCATACATATTTCCACAAACTCGGCGATTTAAAAAAAATCATTGCAGTTGGAAGAAGACTGCGTCACGTCGCTTTATGGATCGGATTGTCTGTCAAGTCTTGTCATAGAGCAATACACTTTTAAATGTGTAGCACGCACATTTGATTTCGTGAATAGTTTAAAAAACACTGATATCGAAGGACTTTACGCACGTGCCCCTTAAATTCCAGTCATCAATCACAGCACATCACAGCCACATCCTCATCCCCACTAAACCCTCCCACCCCAAACCCTAACCCAAATAAACCACCCCTCCTCCCCCTATTTCTTTTTTGTCATCAACAAAACTCCTGTACCTCCCTGAGCCACTCACTCTACTTCTTTTCTCTCGTCAGCACCACCCCGGCGCACCATCGTCTGGGCCACACAGCTGTGGTCCTCTTATCTCAACCCAATTCCTCTCTCCGCGGCCTCTGTTCTGTCCGTCATGCTCTGGAAGTCCCGGACCAAGACCGAGCCTTACTGTCTGCAGGTGAGAGCAATCTCATGATGCGCGCCTGTGATTAGCACATTTCAATTGAAGGGAAAATTCTACTGAGAATTTATGAAGAGTTCTTATGGTCATTTGACTTAAATTGTTGCTTACTACGAATAACTGTGCGCGACAATATAAAGAACAAGATCAGGTCACAAAATAAATACATGAAATCTAATAAATAGGCTCCATCACATAGTTTTTAAAAATAGGAAAAAAAATTGTATTGGAAAACGGCGCAGAAACTAGATTGTCTTCGATTCGAACTAAAAAAAAAAAAGCACGGTATATTGTCTGAAATTGGTTTAAATGTACCATGATCTAACTGTTCTAAAGTGGTGCAATCCAGAAAAGAATTTACGGTAGAATCAATCAAAATAGGCTATTGTTTTTCGCTGATCATTGTCTATTTGAGATTAAAGTCAGTGCAACATGAAGAATAAAAGCTATCAGACATTATTTGGTAGCCTAAACAATAACCCAAAAAGTACTAATAAATATAGTCAAATAAAGGAAAATATTTGGAACAAATGAATAAAAAGATGAATTGATCATGAATGAAAAAAAAGAAAGGCTAAAGGATTGTCTCTTTAAGGATGTTAGACCACCGCCCCCTCCCCCTATTATGTGTACCATGGAGCGCGCTCAAAAAACTATAAGTAGCGCGCTTGGAGCACACCGAGAACACTTTCGCATTCTCAACTTGCGCAACCAGTAGCTTTGCGAGAAGAGCGTATGTAATCAGATTAAAACAAATATTCATACAGTACCTTAATGGATCTTCCGAACAAACGAAAGAGTTCTGGATCGTAGCTTTCCAGGAGTTTGTGTGAGGACACTGCAAGCAATCACCCAGAACCGGAATTTGATCTATATAGGCTGTTCATCAGTCTGATGTTAGTCCACACGTACTCGACTATGGTGAGTCCCCACGCCCTTATCTGCGATAAGACCATATCTGGCCTACAGAGTCCGTGCGTATCTTGAGCGCATGGGTAGCCTACCCATGTCACTCTTCATGGACCTGAAAGTGCACACATGCTAGAAGTTAAGGCTGTCAGTCCGGTCACTGTCACAGCAGCGCTCGCGCTCATTGCAGCAGTCTTGAGGAGTCTGCTCGGACTGGCGGGGAGGGAATTTTTTTTACATTGCAGTGATGAATTATGGCGCGTGTATCCTGTCCTTCGAGGACAGGGAAATTGCATTTAGCATTTGTGCTATCTTTTCTGAGAGTACACTATTTCATGATCCGTCTTCAACTGGGTTCTATACTCTATCGAACTCGTTAAATTTCCCTGAAATATGGTCGTACGTGCGATACGTCGCTTTAATGGATTTGATGCTCAAGAGACTAGTTTTTGTAGGCTACACTGAGCTGACATTGTGAATTTGTGTGTCGCCTAATAGATTTTGATTTGTTCCACAACAGAATTGATCAGAGTGACCTAGATATCACCATTGTTCATCCATTTTTATCCAAATCGAAATATAACTTAGTAAATATATTGTCTGACAGCAAATGCAAATTATAATTTACTAAAAATACAATTAGGCTTTGTCATTAAAACAGCGTATTACAAATTAGTAGAAACAAGTCAGATGTCATAAAAAAGGTATATCTTTCTAATAAATAAAAGTTCAAACATCTGTTATTTTGATATGGACAGTACGTTCAGGGAATGTACTTGCTACATGCACAGACACCTGATGACTGGACTGCGTAACGCATGTTTTAAACACAGTTGAAGTGGAGCTATAGCCTATTTTATTTAGCCTACTTATACATGTATATTAATTCATTTAAATTAACCATTTGCCATTTAAATGACAGAACAATTTAAATAGTCGTGTGAAAATATAGCATGCTGAAGTATAGGCTACTATTATTTCACAAGGGAACATGTTGTTTTTGTAGCCAGTACTTTCAACAACTTTAGCGTTTATAAAAAATCACAACAAATATAAAGGTGCGAAAAAGACAGCGCAGCATATTCAATGACTGTTTTTTTAAGTTTTCTTAAACCAATAGATCGCTCACATTTAATGATGGAATTAAACGAGATTTTAATTTAATAGTGCTCCACGTTGAAAAAAGTGCATTCTTCCTCTTCATATTATTATTTCTGTTACTACTACTACTACTACTACTACTACTACTACTACTAATAATAATAATAATAATAATAATAATAATAATAATAATAATTCGTTTCAGAATTGTTATTGAACTTTACTTTTATGTGGAAACTGGTGTGATTTCATCAAAATAATTCCACCACCTCCTTCTTTCCACTGACTCATTGGATTTGTCTGTGCAGGACCGAGCTGATGGACTGACCGGCTCCACGCCGAGTGGCCGGCTCTCACAGCTCTCTTCACTAAATCAAGCAGCCTACTCGTCGGCCCCTCCGCTTTGCCATACACCGGCCTCCGATTTCCAGCCTCCTTACTTCCCCCCGCCCTACCCGCAGCATTCGCTCTCGTATTCCCAGAGTCAAGATTCCGGATACCCACACCTACCGGACCCCTATGCGTCCATCAATCCCATCCATCAGCACCAGCCAGCGGCATGGCACTCACAGCGGTCTCGGCAGGAGGAAGCTGGGCTCTTATCACAGTCTCATCGGGCACTGAGCCTTGACCCCAGGCGGGAGTACCCCGGTGTATCGCGACTTCTCCATGGACTAGGGGAGGGGGCAACTGCGCTTGGAGAGGGACCTCTAGGAATGCACGCAGTCAGTCATCACAGTCTTGACGACATACAGGTGGGTCTCTGTATGTTCTTGTACTCTTTCTAGGGTGTATTCTTGTTCATGGGACTGGATAAACCATGCGTAATAATCATATTATGCCTGCTCAAGAAACACCACATCTGCTCGTGCCAATAGGCCTACATTGCATCCTTTCAATAATTTCTTAAAGCACAAAAAGTGGAAAAAGCTAATAAAAAGTATCTCAATAAAATGTATGTAACGCTGCGTTTTGTCTACTGAATGAATTTGAAGACAGCACAAAATATAGGTGTATGTGGACGTTACAAGTATATAGAACATAGCAAGGCATTATCTTATAAATCCTGTTTTAATTTTTCATGGTCATCTCTGGAATAAAATTGTCAGATTAGCAGAATAGGGTCGCAGGCAGATGACCATTGCTCGACATGGAAAGCGCGTGATGCGGTTTATAGGACAATGTTGTATCGCGTGTGTCATCCACCATGCGTTTGTCACTTGTTAGCCTATTGCATTACTGCACCAATTCCGTAACATTGTCGTACACGGGCCGAGGAAAGCGTCGTCAGTTTACAAATTGTTACTTTAAAATTAATGCCTGACCGACGGTTCCCAGCAGTGTTCTCTAATTTATACAAATGTATTTAATTTAAGATGTTGGTCAGTCTATTTCAAAAAAGCTACTGTCATTGATTCTCCTTTCCCATTTCCTATGCTTTTACACCAATAATCTTTTTTTTAAAATTACCTATAAATATCACACACAAACTGACCGAAAGATAACATAATAGCGTTATTGTAATTTTAATTAATAAAAAGTTTAGCTTTTAAATAATAGTATTTTATTTACGAATAGCGCATCATTGAAAACCCAATAACGTGCTCAATTTGCAACTGGAATTATAACATGACCTGCCTTAACAAGTCATGATTAGGTTGTGCATCTAAAACAAAAAAAATATTTGCAAAAGGTTAATAAAGTTTTACATGAACACCAATATTTATATCAAATCAAGCTCCCGGAATCGAAATTTTGCCTTCAAAATAAAATATGTCACAACATTGAAGATACATGCAGGTCGATTTCACTGTAGCATAATGATCATGGAGTTATTAACATATAAAGGAAGCGAATGGTGATCGGTGTATTGGCCGCAACTATTAAATGAGTAATAGTCCAGGCTTCTCTCATTTACTTTAAAAAGAGTTCATTGAAACACATGTATTAGACTCGGAACGTAGTGTGCAAGGCGAGAAATATTAATCCGAAATGTACAAATATGGAGAATGTTCGTGCGCATCGTGCCCAACAGAGATGGTGTAATTTCATACTCTTTAGCCTATGGTTTAAACATATCCTGAAAAAATACAACAATTAAACAATATTTGTACAGCATTTAGACTTGTAGATGGGCTACACTGGTTTGTCTTTGGTCTGTGGATGTAAGCAGCTGCTGTGAAATTCAGCGCGTGCGAAAGTCCTCTTGAAACGCTGAAGTGAAATACAGGAAGCCGAACAAACACGCCGGCGTGCTCCGCTAAATGCTCCGGGGACCAGAGGAACCCCTGACTATTATAGCTACTCTGCAGAGGATTATGTCGACTGTCTGTTTTTTCCATTTACAACAATGTTCATTTCAGTGTTTGTTTGACATGTTTCTAAAATATGACAGTTATTTCCCGAACATTTATTAATGTCCAGAAATATTTTTTTTCATTAAGACCTTAGCCCACCTGCGTCCCATGAATATTGCAATGTCCAGAAATTGCTCAGGGTAAAACGATCTCTTCAAACCTGTTCAGGGTTAAATCAGTGCACACCTGTTGTTAGACACCTCCCTGCTGCGACCACCCCTCCATATCCCTGACGCTATTGGATAAACCACACCGCTGAGCCTTTCCAGACAGGAGCTTCTGCCTACATCAATTCAAAATACTACTCGTATTGTAGGGGATCATATCTGCATTCCACTGTGCCGACTATACTGAAGTGTTGCTGTACAGAACAGGGAAAATCACAGGAGCGTTGTGGATCCCTTATAAGTAGCCCAGTTTGAGGTGCTTTACAAATCATTGGCACTTATGACATAATCTATCTGTTCACCACAGGTAATGGAGGAGGGGTCAGCCCTGGGCATCTTGGATCACTCTGTCATTAAGAAAGGTGAGAGAGCATGGGGTTTGTGTGTGTGAGGGTGGTTTATGAGATGTACAAGTGCACATTCATTTATGCAGTACACTGATATGAACAAACGTGCACATGAACAGACCATACAACAACTATTTTGCTTCTGCATATTCTTCAAAGCCCTGCCTCACCCGGAAGGCAGTTTAATAAATCTCATGGACTGTACATGAGGTCATAGTGATGCAGTCATGTGAGAGGCGACAGAATAGGCCAGCCAAAGAGAGGGAAAGAGAAGAATGAGGTATGCTGTTTGGTCATCTTACCCTTTAGCTAGCAGGAGTGCATGTGCACAGTATTTTCTTCGCAAAAGTAAATATCCACTTTCATGAATGTGACAAATTGAAAAATTATGTCACCCAATTTGTTAGCCTTAAACATGAAATAAACCTACAGATATGAATAATAACTTTTAGGGGTGAACTAATAGTTTACATTGTAATTGTCCATGTTTACAATACATGTTTACATGTTTACAAATGCATCCAGGGTGTTCACATTTCATGCGGATCTGGCCAGACCACTTAAAAATACACGAGTAAATGCATTCAAGACACATTGGAGAATTGAATTCTCCAAACCACAGGGCCACATTGATAAATCAAAATTGCATCTCCAATCCACATACTAATATCACGTGGGCGAGGAGCGGATTAAGTGCATGTCCAGGAAAGAAATACCAGTAGCAGTTGGTACTATATATAACTAATATAAAACGTACGAAAAATAACTTCACATTCTGGATATTGCTCGTGTTAATGCCAGGTTTATAGGGCCAAATAGGGCCGACGTATGCTTTGTTCAATCGCTCAACGGATTCACTACATTTCCCCGTATAAAGTACGGCTCCGTATTACCGCACATAGCCTATAGAAAAGCGTAGAGAAGAGCCTGCCTGGGAGCGAGGCATTATGAGATAATTTATGTACGGGATTGAAGTGGGGAATCGCGCGCCACCCACTGAGAATAAAAATCAGCTATGCTTCATACATGCATTGCAAAGCCGATGCAAAATATATAGTATATGTATATATTAACAAAGTAACATAGTCTATTGTCTGTACTGCTGCCATCAATTCGCTTATGTGAAAATGTTACGTGCGTGTGTGTGCTATTGGGAAATGCTATTTGTTAGAGGTGAAAAGGTTAGACGCTGTTTCGTTGGTTTCACTGCATGTAAATGATCACACAAGACAGAAGTTGGGGGACAGATGAAAGTGCAAATGAAACCAGGTTTTTAACGTCAATTTTCCAGTTGAATAATTGTCTATTTGTATAGTTGAAAAAAGATTTCCATTTTAACCGTCAAAGAAGTAAGCAAGCAGACCAATACAAATAGCACACTGACAGCAGTTGACACCTACATAGAGGAAAGTGTAACACCAGACACAGCCAATAACAGACATTTCATTAAATGCAGAAAACATACAAAAATTAATTAAAAAACAACCATTCTCCCTTTCCTCAGTGCCCATTCCCTCCAAGCTGAATGGATCAGCCCTGTCTGCCCTCTCCCTCAGCAAAGAAGGGCTGGGTCTGGGAGGGGTGTCGAACCCGGCCGAGGTCTTCTGCTCCGTCCCAGGACGCCTGTCCCTCCTCAGCTCCACCTCCAAGTACAAGGTGACAGTGGGGGAGGTGCAGCGCAGGCTGGCCCCGCCCGAATGCCTGAACGCCTCCCTGCTGGGTGGAGTCCTGCGCAGGTGAGGGGTGCGTGTGTGTGTGCATGCGTGCGCATAGGTATGTGTGTGTGTGTGTGTGTGTATAGGTGTGTGTGTGTGTGTCTGTGTGCATAGGTGTGTGTGTGTGTGTGTGTGTGTGTGCGCATGTGTGCGCATGTGTGTCTGTATGCATAGGTGTATGTGTGTGTGTGCATGCACATGCGTGTCTGTGTGCATAGGTGTGTGTGCGTGTGTGCGCATGTGTGTCTGTGTGCATAGGTGTGTGTGTGCAGGTGTGTGTGTGTGTACGTGTGTGTGTGTGTGTGCGTGCATGCGTGTGTATGTGTGTACGTGCATGCGTGTGTATGTGTGTGCGTGCATGCGTGTGTATGTGTACGTGCGTGTGGTTTTTAGGATGGGGGTCAGTTGATGAGGATGGAGGCATGTAGGCATGGAGTGTTAAAGAGACTGTGAATAGGAAAGTAAAGGTGTGTTCACATTAGCTGATTGGAAGTACACAGAGGCACAACAATGGATCTTTCCCATGTGTCTTGACCAGTCTGGTTACTACTCTGAAACCAGTTATACTCAAGAGGAGGTGGTCATGCTATGTGGCTGTTCATTAAGGCAGTGGACCCAGGGTGTATGCTGGTTTTCATCCCAATTATTACTGAATTGTTACAAGCTGCCAATTGTTCTTATCTTGACATGTTTATGCCAGTTGACTTTATTAAGGCAATTTTATGTTAGAAATAGCTATACACACAATTAATATTGCCTGCTCACATCCTCAGACGTTGATTCTAATTCTTGTAGAAAGAGGTTACATTTGATTCAATTATATACTGATATGAAATCAGTTTGGTCCTAATTGTTCAAAGACTGGAAACCTTGTGAAACTAAACTATTTAAAGAGATCAAAGTCAATGCCGATAACAAGAAGCCAAACCTGCATAGTGTTGAATTAAGATTAATAAAATAAATTCTAGTAGAACATAAACATGTTTTTAACAGCCTTAATTGATCAAAAAGCAGCATATACAGTGGGTCCCCAGGACGGAGACGTAACCACCTGGGACCTACCCGGGAATAGGGGCAGGTTTCAATGAAGCTTTCATGTCGGTTGAAAAACATCTGAATTCATTTGGAAGCCTTGAAAATCTGCCTTACTGAACAGAAGGCACCGAAAATAAAGAGGAAATGGAGAGAGATTGAGAAAGTTAGTTATGAGTGTGCGTTCATAAAGTGAGCCATCCTCTTCCTTTGACTGCCCAGTACTCCACAGGTTGGGAGGATGAGGAGAGGACAGGGCGAGAGAGGACAGAGTGAGAGAGGACAGAGAGAGGACAGAGTGAGGACAGAGAGAGGATAGAGTGAGAGAGGACAGAGAGAGGACAGAGTGAGGACAGAGTGAGAGAGGACAGAGTGAGAGAGGACAGGGCGAGAGAGGACAGAGTGAGAGAGGACAGAGAGAGAGAGGACAGAGAGAGCGAGAGGACAGAGCGAGAGAGGACAGAGAGGACAGAGAGAGAGGACGGAGAGAGGACAGAGAGAGAGAGGACGGAGAGAGGACAGAGAGAGGACAGGGCGAGCGAGGACAGACAGAGGATACACATTTGGTAGAGACATGTCGCTCACCAGCTCACCGCTTCCTCTCCGCAGAGCAAAGTCAAAAAACGGCGGCCGCTGTCTGAGGGAGCGTCTGGAAAAGATTGGCCTCAATCTCCCTGCCGGACGGCGCAAGGCAGCCAACGTCACGCTGCTGACGGCGCTGGTGGAGGGTGAGTGTCTGACTGGCTGACACAGACGACAGCATTCGCACCACCGCGGGGCTCCGAAGGGAGCGATTCACGCAGTGCGAGACAAGATGGCGGGGAGGAAAACACACGTGAAGGGACGTGCCGACGGGCGCCCGGTCTGACGCAGCGTCCCGATCTCTCCTCCGAGGCTAATGTCCCTCTCTGTCCCTCCCTCCTCAGGAGAGGCCGTGCACCTGGCCCGTGATTTCGGCTACGTGTGCGAGACGGAGTTCCCCTCCCGGGCCATGGCAGAGTACCTGTGCAGGCAGAGTGACCCGGACCAGCTGCACACCCGGCGCAGCATGCTGCTGGCTACCAAGTAAGGCCCCGCCCACATGAGTCACATGCCTTATCTGAGCTCCTCCCACATCAGGGCACCTCCCTGTCCACACGTGAAAACAGAGGTCCTGCTGCATTTTAAATGGAAGACATAAATAATTTCTTCTTCTATTTCGACTAGTTACACTTTTCAAAATAAAGAAAAAATGCATGCAGCATTAGTTAGCGTCGTGACACAATTCTTTAATTTAATGAGGGAGCAACCTTAAAAGATAAAATAAAATGACTCAATAAGCACACTTGATCACTGAACCCAATTTAAACGGCACCATCAACCACCGATGAGCTTTACAAGGATCTGGTGTGTCAAGTTCATGAGAATAATAAATCTTTTTATTCCAAGCCTTTTTATCTGTATATGTATTTTACAGATTTTAATACAGATAATTTTATTTGCAGTTTGAACAAAAACCCCAAAACAAAACACTTGTATAGCTAGCTGGCTGTTAGGTTTGATTAATTTCTTGCAACAACCATCACCTCATAAAAACAAAATGCTGTATGCAGATTCTTTGTATTGTCACTAATCGATCATTTACCTGGTTATATTATCTTTTTATGGGTAAATAGATTTATACATAGAATTATACAGCCCTGGTGGCCATGCCTTTAAACTGTCATTTAGTAAATCTCTTATTGCATTATTAAGAAGTATTCCAATTGAAGATGGATTCACTCATAAGTACCGAATATTTTTTAACAGAAGAACAATTTTATTTTAAATAATTGTACTATAACAAAGGAGTGTGGTTTTGGAAAATTAGTTTTCCATCACTGTTAACATGATTTTGTATATATTTATATTTATATATCTATACATTTAATATATAAGTGCACAGCTGTAATGGTAGTACAGATGCAATCAAATAAACTTTTATTTGGCGAACCTGAAATGAACATGCATGACAAGGGTTTCCCCATCTATCAACCTGCCAACTGTTCAGTTTGTGTAATCACATCTGTGTATTTATTCATTTATTGATAACAGTTAATTCAGTTATAAAAAATATTTTAGATATTTAAAATCTTTTTATTTTACAATGATAGTTGAAAGTTTTTGGAACAAATTATATTATATTAAATATCCCCCATAAAAAATGGATAGCCCTCTTACATTACAAAATAAATGTACGAGGGCTATCCATAAAACATTAGTTAGAAATAAATTAAATTAACTATTTTTGATATTTCAATTGACATTTTTTTAAATCAAAATAAATCTTAAAGGAATTCTTATTGTTGAATCTAAAATGCGACAGCAATGCTGTTTTTTCATCAGCTGTAAAATGTATGATACGTTGCTGCTCATAATCTTGTAGCATTCCTGAAATGCAGATTTATTGCACACACTGGGTCTCCTCACCAGGGCATGCATTTAAATTTAAATATGAATGTCCCAGATTTGACAAGGATGAAAATAATTTTTGCTACTAAATTACTTGCTCTGGTTTGCATCAGCAGAACTGCAGTGTCCACTCCTTTACCGTTACCTTTTTTCTTATCACCATTACATCATCTATGAAAAACGTGTATTTCTTTAGTCTTCTGTTTATATATGTTGTAAAGCTTTCGGCAATTACTCTCAGGCGATATCGCGAAACGTGGCTGTTTCTCCCAGTCTGCTTGGTCGTCCGGTGTGTGTGTGTGTGTGTGTGTGTGTGTGCGTGCCTGTGCCACTTTGCCCTCAGACATATGGCAATGGCAGCTACGCCTATGACGGACTGTTCTGTTGCGTTTGCTCCTGCCACTCAAAGTGACGGAAAGTGTTGCTGTAAATTTGGGCGCGCATAATCACGCAGCAACACCAGCAAAATCTGCATCATGCTAATGGCTCATAGTGAGATGTTAAATGCTTAGAGAAACATACAAACAAAAAACAACAGATCTGGTCTGAAACGTACATCAAAGGCTGGGAGCAGTATGCGATTTGAACGTGCCGCTCGGGTGAATCCGTGGAAGGTGTCGGCTGCAGACAGATGTGTTCAAAAAAGTCAAACCTATGCAAGCGATCCTGTACGTGGATGTTTACGTTTACATTTTACATTTGAGTCATTTCACAGACACTTTTGATCCAAAGCGACTAACAATAGCATTGGTTCTTCAACAAGTTAAAAGCATGAAATCCATGAATAGCAAAACATGCATCAAGAGCAGTTATAACCAACAACGATAGTGATCGTAAGTGCAAGGTTTTTCTTTTATATATAGAAATGCCTTTCGAGAGACATTAAATGCTTAGAAAATGGATGTGATGGCTTTCTAGCTCAACAAATGCTGTGAATGCTTCACCCACAGGCAAATCTGCAAGGAGTTTATTGACCTGATGTCCCAGGACCGGTCGCCCCTGGGTGCGGGAAGGCCCACCCCCTGCCTGGAGCCCAGCATCCAGGGCAACCTGACCCACTTCAGCCTGCTCACGCATGGCTTCGGCACCCCTGCCATCTGCGCCGCCCTCTCCGCCTTCCAGAGCTACCTGCTGGAGGCCGTCAAACTGCTGGACAAGGGAGAGGGGGGAGGCAAGGGCCATGACAAGGACCTCAAGCACCGCAAGTAGCCCTCCCCCCCCACCCCCAACGACGGAGAAATGGACTCACCCACACTGGCGCTCCTCCTGAATGGAAGAGCGGAGTGATATTTATTTATCTTTCTGGCCCCTTTGCACCCACTTCTTTCTCGCAGACAGGATTTGCAACAGCAGTACTGTTACTCCCTCTTGCCTCCACAGGATTACGGGACTTGAACTCTCGGCCCCCGCAGTGGCAGCAACCACCTAGCCCCCCCCCCCCCCCCCCCATTCCCAGCCCTGCCTTATGGTCCCACATCGATGATGTCACTACAGTTGTTTAAATGGAGGATGTTTCATTGATACCTCAGAACAGGCAGGCGGTGTGCATGTTATCCTGTGTGTATGTTAAGTGTGGCATATATGTGTGTGTGTGTGTGTGTGTGAGTGTTGGGGGGGGGAAAGGTCTTGTGATGGAGATTTATTTTGAAAAGAGGGTTTCTGGCAGCTCAGTTGGGGTACTTAAGTGTATTTTAGGGGTAGTACCATTCTCTAAAAAGCTGTTTTGTACTTGTATCATTTATTATTACTATTACTATTATTATTGTTGTTATAATTGTATTATGACATAAATGTAATATATTAAAGAATGCCATTGTTACCTGTTCTTTGTCTAGATTGTGAATCCATGTCTTGTCCTACGAGGTGAGGGGTATCACAATATTGGTTGTCCACATATTCTTACATGAAAAATCCAGCTAATCACATAGAATGAATAGTATTATAATTATAATTATAATTATTGTAGACATTTACCAGACCCTTTTATCCAACGCAACTCACAGTTGATTAGACTAAGCAGGGGCCAATCCCCCCTGGAGCAATGTGGGGTTAAGGGCCTTGTCTTATTGTGGCTACACCAGGGCTTGAACCACCAACCTTCCAGATCCCAGTCAAGCACCTTAGACACTATGAAAATAAAAACCTTCACTTGGGAAAAGCATAGAGCAGGGCGGCAGTGCTACAGCGTCAGCCTCACTAAAGCACTGGCTTTGTTTAGTAGCGTGCGCTAAGGTCTGGTACCATACCCTGACTGAAAGGCAGCTCACCAGGGCAGCTTGGCGCTGTGAGCCTTGTTGCTCACCGGTGCCCCCTCTGGTCCTCCCGGGGCCTGCAGCCTGCGTGAACCGAGCGCACACACAAACACTGCAGAGTGAAGCAGAAACGGCAGCTGGCAGCCCGGGCCCCAGAGGGTATGTCCCGTCTGCACTCCTCAGTCCATGAAGGATGCAGCCGTGATGAAAGGAGCCGGCGAATAGGACTGGGAATTCCAACCAGGAGAAAATAAAATATCCGAGATACCATTTCGTATGACTTTTAAAAAAAGAGCGTGCTGTGTGTCACAATTAAAATAACAGCTACTTGACAATAAAATAATTTTGGACCAGAACATTTATTCCTGGTTAACTGCTACTGTAGAGCTACGGAAACACTTTATTTACATTTTATATTGAATGCTCCTCTGGAAATATTGAGACAAACCATACTAAATGTAGGACACATCAGCCCAAAGAAGTTATTCATCGCAAATTACAGGAATTTTAAAAAGAATGTACAAAGAACTTTGTTGAGGTGGTGATTTTTGTTAATTGTGAAATATATATAATATTTAGCAATAAATAGTTACTTCATGTGGTAATTTTCTCCCCAGAACTACACTGTATACCGTTATACTTATTGTGAAAGAGGCTCAGAGATTAGAATCCACTGTAGGACAGCCTTCTATCTTCAGCTGCCTCAGTAAACATCCTAAAGCCCTGGGGGCACCAGCCAACTAAAAACAACACAAAAACCCCTGCCACACACTGTAACTTTCTGCGTTCAGAAACTCGGCGGCCATTTTGAGTCTCGGATTTAAGCGTGTGATAAGCTGGCGTAAAGGCCGAGATCCAGTAGCCACGTGCACGGACATTGGCCGCGGTGAAGTTGGGCGACGCGCTCTCCGCCCTCTCCCCATCTGTCACCATACCTCCCTCCTCTGCTTCAACCCTCCCTACCTGTTCCACTCGTCTCCCCCTCCCGAACCCGTGATCCAGCCCCCACCTCCCTCCCCATCGCTCAGCAGGGACGTTACCTCTCCCCCTCTGCCTCCAGGCAAACATATGTTCCCCTTCCCGTCAGATTCCGGAGTGCTCAGGAGAGGAGGGAGTGTTTAATGTTTATTAATCACCTGTGTGGAGGAGAGGGAGCCAGCACACACGCATACCAAGTACACACACACACACGTACGCGCGTGCGCACACACGTACATGCGCACACTCACCCGTACGCACAATCGCTACAAACACACATGTACGCGTGCACACACTTGCCCGCACGCATACGCGCACACACTCACAACATAAACGCATCCACAATCGCACAAAAAATAGCACATACAGACCCAAACGCACACCCTTCCCACAAGCATATGCCCATGCACTCAACAAACAAACAAGCATGAGATTAGCTGTGTCCAGCTCCCAAGACAGGGGAGAGGCCTTCACTGTGGTCAATATTCATACAGAATATTCATACAGACACTGTCTATTGGAAGTTAATAAACACAGAGAAAGGTAGACAGTCGGGCAGCAAAGCACGGCATTTTTTATTGGAAGTATCATAAGACACAAATCTAGTACAAAAGAGGATGAGGGCTTCAGGGGGGTCAAGGATCAGTTTTTACTCCAAGGTCAAGGGTCGGGGCTACTTAGCCACCACCATCCTCTCCAGATCGTGGATGCCTTCTTTGTCGATGAGACGGACGCTGAAGGAGGGGAGGTTCAGGATGAAGCGCTTGCTCAGCTGCAGTGGAGGAGAAGAGACAATTCCCATGAAAAAATGGACAGTTAAAGGAGACGATTATTGAAATAACTTTCTCCACAGGGAATCTGTGTGGAGCAGGTCTGTGCACCTTTCCCTAAACACGCAGGGAAAGCAGGGAAATGAACACACAGCAAAAGAGCTGAACGTGAGGAGCACTCCCTCAAAGCCACTCGGCTTTGTGTCTCCTTCCACGGCTCTGAGTGACAGAACGCCCCTCTGGGGGATCTATACGGGCACCGCTGTTCTCTTAAAAAACCAAGACTTCAAATGAAACTACCTTCACAGCAAACCGTAAACAAGCATTTCAAGTCTCAGAAACGTTGCACAGTAATGTGATCCTTACACACGTTAGATTGGCATTAGCCCCTATTTGTATATTCACAGCCCTCAACTGTTAACCTTGACAATATGTAAACATATGTAAGAGACATCTAGCCTTGCTGCATACTGAAAGATTCTTATTCTTCTAATTAGAATATTGCATTCACAAATATCAATATGGTTCACAGAATTCAAGACTTAATTTTCTTCACAACAATAATCCACAAGCAAGGCCGTATTCATTAAATACGCAGTAGGGCTGTGGACTGTCTGCTAGGAACTGAATGGAGAAAAAGGACTTGTGTTTCGGGACGCTGCTAGATAAATATAAACTTACTCTTAAATTAATAGAAATTATGCATCTTCTTTTTTGGCAGAGTAATACAAGACGGTTGGCCAGCTATTAGCCAAGAGCTTCACTCCTTTACCTAGACTCTATTCATGACGGCAGGCTATAATGATTACTGCCTGTGTTAACAGGACTGGGTGACATGGAAATTTAACACAGACTTTACACTGGAGCTTAACATAAGTCAGCATTTTTCTGTGTCGATGTTATTACATAATTTCCCTGTTGGTTTGCACTTGAGAAATTATTGCAATTTAAAATTAGCCTTGCGCTGTCTGTTGTAAATTTGATTACGATGCCACCACACATTTCTGACTGAAAGACAAATCACATTCAACAATACATTTCTACCATAAATAAGTATGAGTGAGATAATATTTATGAACCTTCAATGAGCCACACATTAGCAAATATGTGGAAATAACCGTAGTTTGAGGTGGAAGAATGCAATCTTGAGTTAGCAACAAAATCTGGCATCTGTAATGTGCCAGAGCTAAAAGCAGCTGTAACAGGTGATGGAGACGAATCTCACCTCCTCCACGCACTTCTTCAACAGATCCACTGCCTCGTCCCGGGTCAGATCTAGACACACACACACACACACACACACACACACACACACAGACACACACAGACACACACAGACACACACAGACACACACAGACACACACAGACACACACACACACACAGACACACACACACACACACACACACACAGACACAGAGATTGTTTCTCTTAGCACTGCACTTAATACCTTCTTTTTCACCTCAATACAGACTTCCTTCTGACAGCGATTTTTCTGAAGTGACATCACCATACACTGTACACACAAATACACCCTGCGTCTGAGGTGAAAAACATTCATTTGAGCGAAAGCGAGAGAGGGGGGGGAAGAGAGGGAGAGAATGAATGGAACAGAGTCGAGAGGTCAGGCAACATTCCCGCCCCTTTCAACACGACCGCCGCAGAAAAGCACCGGTCATGCTAGGAGAGCCACAGCCACAACAACAGCAGAGCATGCAGCCATATACAAAAGCCCCGGGGGCACGCGGAGAGTGCAATAACATATCTGTGCATATGTACCTCAGAGTAACGTATGAAACCTGAGGAGCACTTATATTAACACATCACACTGCACGTGAAGGCTTGGGAAATTATTAGTGCTGTCGATTAACAACAGAGGGAGAGGGAGAGAGGCACAGAGAGAGTTTGAGTTTGTTCCTCTGTCCTCTTTAGCTTCCCACAGTGTGTTTTTATTTCTGTTCCCCACTGCCGCGCGCGACGGCAGACGCTGAGGCTTCAAGCCGTGGCGAGAAGGCAGAATGTATATGCGCAACGCATGAGAGCCACCTTCACCACAACTCCAGATATGTCATGTCACACCAATAAAGCCTCGGAGACAGAGGGGAAGGGAGCATCGGAGGACAACGCAGGGAGGAAGGGACAAACACAAGGACAGAGAGAGAGAGAGAGAGAGAGAGAGAGAGAGAGAGAGAGAGAGAGAGAGAGAGAGAGAGAGAGAGAGAGAGAGGGGGGGAGGGAGTGAGGGAGAGAGAGGGAGAGAGGGAGGGATAGAGAGGATAGAGAAAGAGAGGGAGGGAGGGAGGGAGGGAGCGAGATAGAGAGGGAGAGAGAGAGGTAGAGAAGGAGAGAAAAAAAGAGAGGGACGGAGGGAGAGAGATAGAGAAAAGACCCAGACGGAGGGAGCTCTTACCGGGTTTGTAGTATCGGTCCATGATGGAGAGGGTGAGGAAGGCTCCATAGCCGTGGGCAGCGAAGGGGGCCTTGGCGAGGGCGGACAGGTAGTCCATGTAGTACAGCCCCGGCCCGTCAGCCTCGTCATACCCGGCCAGCAGCAGGTTCACGTGGTACGGGGTCTGAACACAGGCAACCCACATTACACACAGGAGAGACGTGGTCACGGCTGTGGCAGTTTGAGCCACAGGGCCTACAGCATGAACTCACACACAAGCATGCACGTGCATACAAGCACACTAGCGCACGCGGACACACACATACACGCGCTGCCAACCTCCGTCTCAGCTGCTGAATGACTATAACTGAACCCCCCCTCCTCCCCGCCTCGCATACATACCAAAGAAACAGTTTCTCATTAACAGCTCTGGTTTTAAACTAAATAAAATGAGAAATGAAACAACAACAACAGCAGCGGCAGAAAGTGTGTGTGGGGCGGGGTGGGGGTGTGAAACTGCTGAGAGGTGGGGTGGGGTGAGGGAGGCGGGTGTTGGGGGTCTGGGGTGAGGGATGGGTGTCACCGGCAGTGTGACATCTGCCGGAAAACAGCCCCCCCGCTGCTTTCACCCCCCCGCCTCGCCCCTACCCTCAGCCCTGGAGTGACGCCAAGGTCTCATTAAAACTCTTCTTCCTCCGAAGCGCTCCTCTTCCTCCCCGCCAATCTCCAGCTCCCTCGCTCGCTCCTCTTCGCCCATCCACCCCCATCCCTCCTTCACTTCATCCGTTCGCCCATACTCCGTTAACGTCCTCTACCCTGTCCCTCTCTCCATCTTCAAAAGGTGCATGACTGGCAGACAGACCCTGTAGACCAGCGGTTCTCACTTTCTATGACAGAGAGCCCCCCTAATAAAAAGATTGAGCGCTTCTAAAAAATTTTGCCCAGCATGTTAAAATGTATAACACTTTTGAACATGTCAATCAATTCCCTGTACGCAGTATGCAGTACTGTCCATATAACTGCAGCAGGTTTTACATTTGTCCGGTGTGAATGTCTGTGGAACGTCACATAATATTGAGTTATAAACATTTTTTGGATTAGCAGAACCCCAAAGAAGGCTTGCTAACAGCGCGATGGATCCCTGACAGCACTGACCGACCATGTTCCTGTCTGTGTGTGCACCTGAGAGTCTATAGCCTTCATGTTGAGTGTGTGTGTGTGTGTGTGCGTGTGTGTGCGTGCGTGCGTGTGCGTGTGAGAGAGTGAATGTGTGTGTCTGCGAGTGAATGTATGTGTGAGTGAATGTGCGTGTGTGTGAGTGAATGTGCGTGTGTGTGAGTGAATGTGTGTGTGTGTGTGTGTGTGAGTGAGTGTGTGTGTGTGTGCAAGAGGGTGAATGTGTGTGTGTGTGTGAGTGTGCAAGAGGGTAAATGTGTGTGTGTGTGCGTGAGAGTGTGCATGTGTGTGTGTGAGTGAATGTGTGTGTGTGTGTGTGTGCGCGTGTGCCCGAGTGTGTGTGTTCCCCAGTGTGAGAGTGTGTGTGTGAGAGAGTGTGTGTGTGTGTGGGTGAGAGAGTGTGTGTGTGTGTGGGTGAGAGAGTGTGTGTGTGTGTGTTTTGTTGCGGGGCCTGGAGGGGAGGCTGTCTCTGCTCGGGGGTCAGCCCCTCGGGGGTGGGGGAGGCAGGAGGCTTGGGGGGGGGGCACAGGCCCATGTCTGAACTCATCACAGTACCCCTGGGTCCCTCCCTGGTGGCCCACACCCACCCCTCTGCACCTGGTTACACACACCTCTCTGCACCTGTCTCACAACTTACACTGCTACAGTATCAGCAGCACGATCACTTCCCCCTCATTTCACCTGCACCTCCGGGAGAGAGGCAGCATGCTCGTTAGCCCCGCACCTGAACTCCCACTCTCTCAGCATGCACGCGCGCACACACACACACACACACACGTACAAACACACATACACACACACACACACACAAAAAAACCTACAACCAGTGAAAGACCAGCATTCACATACACACACCCAGTTACAAACACCGAATGACCAGCATTCACACACACGCCGGCTGAGAATAGCACATTAACTTAACGCACACAGAAATGACAATTAAAACAGACACCACATACAGTCCAGTCTCCCGTCTAAAACCTGACCGAACCTAGCCTCAGATACGATGTCTTAACTCGATTTCCCTTTTCAATCTTTCATTAATTGCTGTTGAACAGAACATGGACACACACAGGGTACCCAAATGTGCACCTGCGTCCTGCACAGGTCCACGATGCGGGGGCAAACTATCGCACATGAACATATTCCAAAACCAGAGCGCTTCTTTGTTCTTAGCCCTTTGCAGATTGGGCGATATCACCTAGGCTTTCACCAATGGGGCTGTGTCTGAGCTCAAAGCTACAATATAAAAATATATATATTAAAACGGTTTACCAATCCGTACTCAGTTTTGCAATCCGAGATTAGATTGAAAAGAGCACAGATTTAAATATATATTTGTTACCATGGGTGTCTGGGGAGGGGGGGGTTCCCGTATGTGTGGGGTAAGAGTAGGTGGCTGGTGTGTGAGGTAAGAGCGCAGTCTGTTAATCTGTGCGGCTCACTGCCGTCGCTTGGGGGCCGCAGCGCCGAACTCCTGGGGAGCGAGGACGGCCCTGTTGTGCTGGACGCCTTGTAGGTACACAGAGAGCGATCGTCTCTCTCACCTGCACGGGCAACGGGGACCAGAGAGATGTACGTCACCCACACCAAGCTTCTAACAACAAACCTCGCCTGTGACCAACACCTGCCTGAAACAAACACCAACTGACACAAAACCTCCAAACTGTACTGAACGGCAACCAGAACAGACTAGACAGGACCTACTATTGCACTAACCTATGGAGACTGCTATAAATAGACAGGGATTAGACTTACAATGTTTTAAGCACACATGTCTGCCTCCGGCAGAATTTCTGCTTGCTGCCCCTCTGCCCTTTGGCACTGGAGTTAGTCAGAATAGCGACACAGAAGAACAGCAGTCATGAGCAAACAGAGCACCGACCATTTAAATCCTGCCACCAGCAGCCTTCAGCTCCTCAGTCTCTTTGTGGTGGCAGCAGGTGGACTCCTGGGACCCCTCCCCGGCCCCCCGGCACCCCCGCACCGCCACCCGGCGTCTCACGATACCTCGTCAGCCAGCCTTCGTCACGTACACTAATTATTTTTGTAATTATTTTCTCCCTCCTGCTATTGTGACAGGCAACAGCCACACGTGTCCTAACAAATTGACTCACGGCAACAGTGACGGAGGAAGTGGGAGAAGACTGATGTACAAGCAACAGAATGGACTGATGTACAAGCAACCTTTCTCCCAGACACACAGACAGACAGACAGAGAGACAGAGACACACACACAGAAAGAGAAAGACACACACACAAAAACACACACTCTCTCTCTCACACACTCACACAAACAAAGACACACGCACACGCACACACACAGACAGTGAAAGACACACACATAAACACACACACACGTAACTATACTGGGATATGATGCGTTGCATGAACGGGTGTGCCACCCCTTTGAGACTGAAGAGGTATATTTGGCACATTCCCAAAACAATGACAATACCAAAGAGAGCGAGACAGGACCGTATGCACACACTCATGTCTCATGGACTCAAACACAACAAATCCACAGTACAGACACTGCAGTGCTTCCTCATTCACAACCAATTCTCTGAATAGAGAGAGAGATCATTTCACCAAGTTGCTGTAGTTTCTATCATCAGGAATAATAAACACACTTGAACACAGTACTTGTATGTTAACCATTAACTTCTTGCAGGCATTTCACATTGGGTGTCAGGTTTAATTTTTTAGATGTAGGCCACGCCAGTGGATGCAGTGTCCCCTTATGATAAAGTAATCACGCAATTCATATCTTAAACAACTCAGTTTAATTCACAATATGATATTAACAGACCCTACCTAAACTGCTCTTACTTATTTTTACCTATAAGCCTCTTTAAAAAAAACTGTATGAAACCCTAATCATATGACCTACTATATTCCCAATATAAGGACATCTCCCTTAGGACAGAGGAACAGATGTGTAGAAACACCTGAGACAAAGACAAAGACAAAGACAGACAGACAGACAGACAGACAGACAGACAGACAGATTTACACACCCGACTGCGGAGGTAATCTGCGAGGTTCTTGCGGGTGAAATTAGCGGCGGCAGCAGGGCTGAGCTCATAACCTAACAGACAAAAGAAAGGTGAAATAAAAACACAAAAACAGTATGAACTGAGGGCCAGCTATTTACTACACTTAATACCTACAATAAGCTGTATTTGCTGAGTGCATCTAATTTTCTGAATCATTCATTGTTTGTTAAATTTCATAGAAAGGACTAATAAAAATGATTAACTGATATTCATGTTCCCGGATCCATACAACCAAGGTGTTCCTTTAGCTTAAACACAAATACCAAAAAGGTCTGGTGCCAAAAACATGCTACAGATCCATCTGCCCTCTCAGCAAGTGATGTCATACTCAATGGCACGAGCAAGGGGGGACCCACCGTTCCTCATCTTATAGAGCTGAACGTTCTTCTGGATGTACTCTGCAAATTGCACGGTGTCGCCCGCCTCTCCCACACACAGCAGCAGAATCTTTTCGCTCAGCTTGAACATCTTGTCATAGTCTGAAGGCCACGTGCACAGCAACATAAAAGTACGTCATTACATAATACAATACTCGTACACAGCCGACACATGCATGCATGGTAATCATAGTTTTTGGAACACACACCATTAAACAATTAAAAACCGAGCCTGTATAAATACCTAATTCTGTTAATAACATTACACTTAGGAACTTGGCCTAAAATTAAATTTAAATAACTCTCGATAAGCACATTATCTTACACACGGTATACAGGATTGAGGATACATTTGTATAAGATAAGGAGGAATATGTTCGCAAAATTCTGACATTGGGTTCAGTTCTATTAATGCACTTTCACTTTCTATTTAACAGCCAAGTCATTGAGTAAACTGCAATTATGGGTTAGTTGCGGAGATCAGCCGATGACATCTAGAACAATAACAAACGAACAAGTCTTAACAATGCTAAGACTATTAAGATTGCCAGCTAAACTGTACCTAGAGTGAAACACATACCTAGCTATCAATAACCTCATGCTAACTTTAATTTAGCTAGCTAATGTTAGCAGTTTTATTTTGAAGATAGGAGATGAGTCGATTTAACTGAACCGTCCATTGTAATGAGGACTTCTTCCCACAACACCTGACGTTATTCAAATGGAATTTAACAGTTTCCACTACTTTCATTAATTTCATTTCATACAGCAAGGAAACATTGCTTTCTCGCTAGCGAAGTAGCTAGCTAAGTTTAGCTTAATCATACCGTGCTTCATCTGAATTATGCTGCTAGCCGCAACGTTATCTGCTGCAACTAAGACAAAGTCTGGCCCCTGGATCCCGATCAAATACTCCATAGTGCCACACTGAAAGCCTATTTAAAGCGATAGTTGGATAATGTACTATTTTTTTCCGAGTTTCTTTAATCTCTCCGAGTTTCTTCCGTCCCTGCAAAGCCCCGGCCTTTTCAGCACATATATTACACAGCAAATATGAGTACCGGCGCGCAATGATAACGTCACAGTGTTTCCGTTTGAGGCCTACAGAAGCTACAGATTTTCCAGAAACACGTGATAGGGGAGCAAACTCCACTTTTGTCCTGCAGTCCAGAACAATTTATAATTCACAATTGCAATATTGCTATTAAACCGAAAATGAGTAGATAATCTTTTCTGATGCTCCTGCAGTAATGAAAACTGAGAATAAAGTTAAATAAATTGACTCTACAACATGAAGAAGTATAATGTGCTTTAGTATTACATACAGTGGCTTCAGAAAGTATTCAGACCCCTTCACTTTTTGCACACTTTATTGTGTTGATGATTTAATTTTAAAATGGATAAAATTGAATTTTTTGCCCATCCATCTGTACCCAATAACCCATAATAACAATGTGAAAACATGTTTTTTTTTTTTGCAGTTTATCCCATTCTTCCTGGCTCTCAAGCTCAATCAGATTGGATGGGAATTATCTGTGAACTGCCATCTTTAGGTTTCTCCATAGATGTTCTATGGGGTGTAAGTCTGGGCTTTGGCTGGGCCACTCAAGGACAGTCAGTGACTTGTCCCAAAGCCACTGCTACATTGTCCTGGCTGTATGCTTTCAGTCATTGTAATGCGGAAAGGTGAACCATCGCCCCAGTCTATGGTCACGTGTACGTGTATGGTCACGTTTGACTGCATTTACCCTTCCCTCAATTCTGACCAGTCTTCCTGGCCCTGCCACTGAGAAGCACCCCCATAGCATGATGCTGCCACCACCATGCTTCACCATAAGATGGTATTAGCCAAGTGATGAGCAGTGCCTGATGTTCGCCAGACATAGTGCTTGGAGTTCTGCCCAAAAAGTTCCATTTTTGTTAAATCAGACCAGAACATTTTTCCTCATGCTCTCAGAATCCTTTAAATTCCATTTGGCTAACTCCAAGCGGGTTATCATATACCGTTTACGCAAGAGTGCAACTTCCGTTAGAAGTCCGATATGACCTATTGTACCTTTAAACAACACTTCCAACTTCATACATTTTAGATACCTGTAACACCCCTAATATCTAAAAGTCCGATTGCAGTTACCAGTATAGCCACTGTGGACTATTCCACCTTTTAAATGGGGTGTAATCTATTACTGCATACATCCTTGATCAACTTAGAAAAAAAAAGCTACTTCACACAAAATAACCAATTATTCCATAGGTCATGTGACTTTTTCCTTAATAAAAAAAAAAAGTAAGATTTGAAATTACGTTTGTACATACATTAATCAAATTAAGTAAATATAAATCTTTGAATCTATTAGATATATTAGATATTGTAATGTATATCTATGTACAGTGAGGTCCAAAAGTCTTGGACTTCATGGCTTGTTTTTGTCCTGACATACAGTGTGAATTTTGGGTCCTTATATATACACACGTGTGTGCCTTTGTCCAATGTCCAATCAATTAAATTTGCCACAGGTGGACTCCAGTCAAGTTCTAGACACATCTCAAGGATAATTAAAGCAAAACTGGATGCACCTAACCACAATTGGTGTCTTAAATACTGTCTAAATACTTCGTGTCTAAATACTGTATGTAAATAAGACATTTAAGTCTTAGATTTTTTAATACATTTTAAAAAACATGTTTTAGTTTTCACTTTGTCATTATGGGATATTGGGAGTAGATTAGATGGGCAAACATTTTATCCATTTAAAATTAAATCGACAACATAGTTAACTGCGCATAACGTGAAGGGGTCTGAATACTTTGTAAATCCACTGTTTGTACAGTGGACTCAGGAATTATTGGCACCCTTAATACAAATGAGGAAAAAAGGCTGCATGGATACTGATCTATATTTTATGTTCAAACATATGGGAAAACTGTTGGCTCAGGCAGTAAGAGCAGTCCCCTGGCAGTCAGAGGATTGCCACGTTCGATCCCACCCTGGGTGTGTTGAAGTGTTTCTGAGCAAGACACCTAACCTGACCCAAATGCTCCTGATGAGCTTGTTGGTATCTTGTATGGCAGCCAGTTGCCATGAGTGTACATGAATGGGTGAATGAGAAGCATCAATTGCACAGAGCTATATAAATACCAACCACAGACTTTTATTGAATACATTTACTATATCATTTTTTTTTTATTATTCTGAAAACCACAGCTGCCATAATTATTGCCACCCCTAACAATTATTGTAAATGGAATCACACAAAGTGAAATTGGCAATACAATTTTACTTGAACTTAGTTAATCTCAGTCTAAAGGAACTATATTGTTTCATCCTATCACTCCCTGTTTCACTAGAGTATGAAAATGAGCATTGAAAATCCCTTTATCAACAATCAGCAAGGGAAAAGCCAAAGAACTGTCAATTCAGAAGACACAGATGGTAATTGACAGGTAATGGGTAAAACAAAAATTACAACATACCACTTAGCACTGTAAGGGCAATAATAAAAAGGCGTAAAACATATGGAATGCAAACTAGGAAGAAGATGCAAGTGCATATTATCTCCACTGACAGTAAGGAAGATGATGAGGGAAGCCATAGGTAAACCAAGGATAGCAGTTTAAGAATCGCAGAGATTGGTTGTATCTTGGGGTCACCAAGTCTCAAAAAAAATTTAAACAGCCCTTACTGAGCACAGTAAACAAAACCAAACATCTTGAATTTGCAAAACCTCATTGGAATTATGAATGGAAGAGATTGCTATGGTCAGAGGAGACATAAATTTTGGCCATACACACCATCTTCATGTTTGGTGATGAAATGAAATGCTTACAAAGAGAAGCACCAGATACCTACTCTCAAATATGATGATTGGTCATTGATGTTTTGGAGATGCTTTGCTGCCAGTGGTCCAGGGGCACTATTTAAGATTAATGGCACAATTTATTCAGCAAAGTACAAGAAGATCTTGCCAGAAAATGTAGTTGCCTCTGCTAGAAAGCTGAGTCTTGGTCGTAGGTAGATGACTCCTATCATACATCAGAATGCACACAGAAATGGAAAAGTAAAAACAACATCCATGCACTGCAGTGGCTATCTCAGCCTCCAGAATTAAATCCCAAAAAAAGCCTGTGGTCTGAACTGAAGAGCTGGTATCCCAAGAATATCAATGATTCTGAAAAGCTATGCAAGGAGAAATGGTTAAAGATCCCTCAAAATGTGTTCTCTAACCTTATTAGAAATTATAGGAAAAAACTTGTAGCTGTAATTTTTTGCCAGGGGTGTTTGCACAAAGTTTTAAACTAGGAGTCGAACCTGATTTTTGGGGAAATACAGTTTGTATTTGAAAAGACTTTGGTTGATTCCATTGAATCATTAATAAAGCACAATACTTTACACATGTTAAAAAATATAGCTTACACTATGTCAACAACTGTTTAGCTTACAGCATATTTATCAAGGGTGCTAATAATTCTGGAGCCCAGTGTATTTCTACGTCTTATTAGACGTAACCTTCACTATCCAGTGAGGTGGAATAAGACAAATCCAAACACGGCAATAAATAGATCAATTGCATTCTTCGGGCAATATACCTCCTCGTTACACGTGAACAACCTGACTGGACTTTACGGAGGTAGCCACCTAGCATATGAATGTGTGACATTAAATTGAGGTCAAGAACAATTTTCAAATGCAACTTTACTGTGTATGTTTTCAAACAAAACTCACTTGTACCTAACCTGAGAAAAACTTGAAAATACTAGGATCTTCAGTTTAATGTATGTAATATCAAGAATTTAAAACCAGTTGAAGCGCACACATTTTGCAGGGAATTGCACAAATTTAGTCACAGAAGGTGCACCTTACGGCATTTGATAGTGTTGCAAAGTAGGATTATAGAATTTGCAATGGTAGTGTGACTGCAGCTGTGCACATTTGCCATGCTGTGTGTTTGTGTGTTTGTGTGTTTGTGTGTGTTTGTGGGTGTGTGTGTGTGTGTGTGTGGTGTGTGCACGCATGCACCTGTTTGCCCTTCACAAAGAGTGAAAGTGTTTGCATGCTATCTTCAAATATAAGACAATGTAATATATGTACTGTGTAGTTTACTGTTTATTGGCCTGTGTATATATGGCGTGAGTGTGAAGCTGGGTGTTTGATACTCATTTGTGAATTTCTTCTTCTTCTTCTTCTCTCTCTCTCTGCCTGTTCAGCCTGACTGGCTTCGTTAGGGCTCATCATTTGCATTCAGATTAATTAACTAATTACAGACAAATGTCCGGCGGCCACCCCGCACTCCAGCTCATCAGCTCTGAGCCTGTAATTATTTTAATCATTTTACTTTCATCTGGAACATTCCTGCTGTACTCCTGTGTTTAGAGGCCATTCTTAATTACCCTGCCAAAGATGCTCTTCTCCTCTTTTCACATGGAGAGAGAGTGAGAAAGAAAGAGGGAGATAGAGAGGGAGAGAGAGTGAGAGAGGGAGAGGGAGAGAGAGAGAGGGAGAGAGAGCCCAACGGGGACGTGATCTGGGAGCAATGACAGTGAAGGAGCTCTAAGTGCTGCTGGTTGTTTCCCTGTTCCTTCCCCCTCTCTCGCTCTCACAACCCCCCCAACCCGAGCTCACCCCCCCCCCCCACCCATCTCACTTCCTCTCTTTTGCTTTTTATTGCAGGCGCACACAGGAATCGCCTCTGGGCCACAGTGCTCTGACTGCTAATACACTAACGCACAAACACATACACGCACTCGCCATGACACACACATACACACATCTCGATATACTTCTGGACGAAAATGGTTATTTCTCTTTGTCTGTCTGTCTGTCATTTATGTCTGCCATCCAGGCTTTCCGTCTCTGTGTGTCCCAGACAATGTGGCTCAGAGTGCTGGTCTCTGTCTGCAGATGAGAGCAGGGCTGAGTCCCTGGTGACCACACTGTAATGATGCCCGACATACCCTTGAGCAAGCACCCAAGTAAAAAGCAATGTGTGTAATTGGGCCCTTTGAATTACTGAGTTGCTTTGAATAAAAGTTTAATGAATGGGCGACTAGATAGTCTTTTCAACACGGCCTCTGTGTGTCTATCTTTTTCTGCGGTGATAAATTATAGGATGTTTCAGCTGAGAAAGCCTTGATAAATGGACTCGCAGCACAACTCACTCACAAAAGACTCACAGCAGAGAAAGTAAAGACTTGCTGATACATTGTCTGAGTTTAAGTAAAGACTGATATAACTGCCACCCATATTCTCTGTGGTCTGCCAGGATTCAATTTCCTGAATGAGCTGAGATTAATAAACAGGATTTATCCCATTATTTTGCACAGAATGAGGAGGCACAATGCTTTTTCTGACAGTTGTTGGTGTGAGCAGTGCCAGTGTTAACAATTTTTTATGTATACGTGCCAAGACCCTATGGGACTCGTGTCTGAGTTTTGGAGGATTAAGGAACCATTGCCTTGGGGTAGAGTTGCTTGAGCGGGAGACTGGTCTTGAACTCCTGAGATTAGGGAATGAGGTGGTGGTGATGTGGGGGGTGGGGACAGTCAAACCCTTGGGCTGAATTAAAGCCTCCATCCATGTAATAAAACCCCTTAATAACACACACACACACACACACACACATACACGGACACACATACACACACACACACACACACACACACACATATACACACACAAACGCACATGCACATACACACACACGCACACACACACACACACACACACACACACACACACACACACACACACACACACACACACCTGTTTTGTAGGTCCAAAGCGAGACTACTTATTTTTTATTACTTTTACAATTATACTCTCAGTATTATCATTTTGGATGCACATTTTTGCTTTTCATATGTAGGCCCATGTATCTAATAACAGGTATTATAGGCAATAAAATAATTTGTTTTGTATAGGCTATATAATACAACTGTGAGTTTTGATCATGCACACATTTGTAGTATATGCTATATACACTACACAAAATGGCAATAATAGCAGGCTATACCTGCTAATCGCAACATAGCCTACACATACAGCTGGGTTCAAGAAAAAGAGGGATTTCGCATGAAAGACCAGTATGCGGAATGGTGTTAAAATCTTAACTGGGGTATTTGTTTAACTTGCCAGAAATTTGGCAATTGATTATCATACGTGTAGAAATGCGAGGCCGGTGTCAGCGGGGCCGCTTCTCGGTCTAATCCACAATTTCACGGTGTTGAGACGGGATGGGACTGCAACCCTCTGTCACTATTGTTCGCGGAGTGTCACCGTTTAGCGGCGCTTTGCTCTTCTAAACTGGGAATGGGCGTGTGGGGAACCTGGGCACGAGAGATCACTTCATCTGAAGGGGTGAAAGAGAGCAAAATAAATGGAAGTGACAACCTCTGAACAAATTCCTCCCGGCAGCTGCCCGGATTCGAAGCAGCCCGCTCCCCCGCTTCACGACCCCCGTGCCTGGCACACGCACCTGCCGCTTCAAGTCGCGCTTTCACGGACAGCAAAATAATCCAGGGGCGTGGCGCGGCGGGTCTCCTCTCAATGTGCTCTTGTGAAAACCCTTTATGCGTGAAAAAGCCTCCTTTCTTATGCCATTGTCCGACACAGTTTTATGAGACAACATTGGGCATTATGAGGTTTCAGGATTTACATGGGACTCTATAGAATGGTATAATCCTTTCAGGCAGTGAACGAATAAAAGTTTAAACCCGCTGTTTTCATATTTATTAGCTGGTTAAAGCAGCCGAGGCAGCTGAACCCGCCCAGACCAACAGGCTTTGTCACCCGGATTCGCCAGTGCCACAATTTTTGAACGGCAAAACGTGGAGCGTAGACCTATATTGTAACCGTTTTGCAGACCCTTAGATATAAATAGATCAATTGTATATGTATAAGTAAATAAATCAAAACGATATTACATTTGTATAGTCTACTAATGAATATGTTGAATAATCAGGTGTTTTACCTTTGTACATTTTATTTATTCACAGGAGGATATTAACTGGAGCAAATCAGGTTACCGCGGCCTGCTTTCCTCAAGGGTAGTCTACAATAGGTAAGCCTTGGCTATGTATCACTCAGATGTATCCCACTTGTCCTGCTAGACCTACAGTAGTGTACAAAAATGTGGACACCCCTGGTCAAAAAGTCTTACAATTATTATCTAAATGAAAGGAAGCGAACCTGACCTCTCAATTGTATAACGTTAACATGGCACATTTCTTCAAAATTAAATTAATAAAATAATAAATAATAAAAAAAGGAAAAAGGCCCTGTGCAAAAGCCTGGGAACCCTGTCAATTATTACTTTGCAACTCCTCCTTGGGCAACTATAGCAGTTTGTCAATGCTTCCTGTAGCCATCTAAGAGTCTTTCAATTCTCGCTTTTGGAATTTTTTACAATTCTTCCTGGCAGAACACCGCTAGCTCAGAAATATTCTTCGGCCTCGTTGCAAGTACTGAATGTTTGAGATCTCTCCACAGATTTTCAATAATATTCCAGTCTGGTGACTGTGGACATCAACAAATGTCCAAGGTCAACTTGGACATTTGTTGTTAACACCAGACAGAACAGCCACTGCAGTTGGATACTTCAGAAGGCATGGAGTTACTTATACTTTAATACTCTTGGAATTATACTAACCTGACGCATTGAAGCCCTTACAAGTAAATTACCTTGGTCTGGGCCTTGGTAATCATCTTTTTAAAAAGTAACAAAGAATAATCCAAAAGGGTTCCTAAACTTTAGTTCAGGGCCCTTTTTACTTTTTTAAAATATAATTTATAAATGGTAGAAAATTAAAATAAAAAGCAAGAATTTGCAGAAAGGCGTCATGTTTAACTCTGTATCATTGTATCAACTGTATCATCAGTTCAGGTTTGCTTTTGATCACAAACAGATTCATTTTAACAGACATTTAAACCAGGGGTGCCCATATATTTGCACCCCAATGCATTTCCCAGTAGCCTGTGTTAATGACAGGAAAGGAAATTTGACTTTTATCCAGTAATACATAAATGGGATGGCATCTGCAGTGTACACTCTCAGAAATGAAGTGACGGTGAAGGTACATTTTTGTTCTTCCAGAATTCTCAAATTTACCCTGAAAGTACAGTCGTATTTTCTTGGAGTACAAATGAGGACCTTTTTCCAAGCAAAGAAGGTACAAATTAATGATATATTGCTGGACACGTGTACAATTTTATGCACCTATAAGGTGCCACCCCAGCAACAAGCATTTGTAGCTTTTAAGGCACTTTTTATACCTTTATTTCTGAGAGTGTAGCTTTAACTATTATGCTAATTTAGCATCATCTTACACATGATCAGTGAATAAATGTACAAAAATATTAATGGATGATAACTGTGAGAGATAATGAATTCATTCTTGCAGGTCTGTTGTACTAGTTAAGTGGGAAATGACATCCGAGATAAAATTTTCAAAAAGGCTGCAGAAATTATCCCACACATGAAGACTTCAGCCGGGCCTCAGCATGACTCTTCTTAATGATATAATCTGACGTTTGAATAATGCTGGTGTTGCTATACACTCGATGAGGACACGCGGTCACCCTTGGAACCATATTAAGACAACAATCAACTTTCTCTGACTGCTTTTACCTAATTAAATCTCTCCCACTCCATCTCCTCTTTTTTTTTACCTATCTCTTTCTCTCCCATATCCCCCTCTCTCCCTCTCTCGTATTCTCTGAAGACAGATCTCTATTCGGTTCATCATGCAAAGGCCCCGGGCCGCAGCAACCCCCCACACCCCACCCCTATCCCCCTTCCTGTCAAAGCTGATTGTTTCCACGCCAACAGACTGCTGGGGGCCAGCGCACAATCCACACTGTCACAGTACATCAGGCGGGGAGAGAGGGAGAGAGGGAGAGAAGGAGAGAGCCCGGCATGTCCAGAGAGAGGGGCTGCTCGAGCTGAAGGAGTATCACGGTCACAGAGGGAAAGAAAGAGGTGGAAAGGGTTGAAAGAGCAAGGAGGAGATTACAGATTATGTGCCACTAATCACTCAGAGCACTGTACATGAACTATAATGTCTTTAAAATATGTGCATCTGTGTTTTGTAGAGTTATTTATTTACCCCATTTTAAGTGGTCGGTTTTAAACAGATCCCCTATTCCTATCGGACAGTATAACGTGTAATTACGGCCAGTAATAATGAACATCTTTCATGAGTTTCAGCTTTCTGGCTACTTCGCCCCCTAGTGCTTGCAACGAAGAACTAAATGTCAGTCTGGCACGTTGTCTGTCAAACCTCTCCAGACCGCGGCGACGTGTCGCCCTCTAGCGCCCAAAGTCACACAGTCCGAGCTCATGTCCCCGCAGTTCATACCATTCGCTGGATCCGTCTCGATTTGACTTTAGGACTCAGGTTGAGATTTATGTTAATTAGGCCAATATTAATTGAAAGCAACGTACAAACAAATATCTACTCGCTAGTATTTAAATCTGCTTCAGTTCTCAAGTGAGGAGGATTGTTTTCTGTTGTTAAGAAGACAGGGGATGTTCAGTTTTCTATTGTGTAGAGCCTAATTGACATCTGGTTATCACAAACTAATTACTCAGATTGTTGTGTTGCATGCTATTATTTTCATTGTTTTGTAACCATTACTGACTTTTATAACGCAATACTTGTGGTTTCCACATTCTGTTGACTGTAATGCAAACTGTTTGTTTAGCACCCACATTACTTTTAGTTTTGATTTCAAAGCACAAAATAAACTGCAACCAATTAATCAGTTATGACATAACTTCTAAACCCAAGCAACTCATAAAGGTGGGATGCAAAAAAAAAAAAGTAATGGTTGGATGCGGTGGGCCTTGGTCCAAGAAGAGTCAAAAACATTGCCTTTGGAACAACTGCGCACACCTCTCGGCTCTCTCTTGACAGCAATAATTTCTCTGAAAAATGCCGCAAACGGCGCTAAACTCGTTTCCTACGCCTGCTTTTTTCATCTCTCAACAAAATTAACAGTTCATCTTTTAGAGGCAGACAGTGCATGGCGCGTCCCGCGGCCATCCCGGGTGTGTGCGCGTCTCCCCGGGCGGCGCGGCTGTGACACCGTCACCGCGATTCACGCCCAGCAGGGTCTCCATCACACTCTGCCGCGTGTGACTCGCAGGTCGCCCCCTCGCGAGGCGCGCCTATTATACAGTGCCACTTTAGGAACTGCAAGATGTGTTCAGGGTGAAGACTCGGTATGTTACGTTGTCAAAAAATACACAACTGAAGAAATGAGAACTTGAAACGTTTTCCTCGAAACTTTTACAATAGGTTACTTAGTAAGGTTGGTAGGCCAAAAAACAGTTAATGCGAAAATGTTTAATGTTGTTTTTTGTGCAACTGTTTAACACGCAATACAATAATATAGGCCTATATATTAACCTTATTCTATGTCTTAAAGACGGTATTGCACAGACAGGGTTAAATGTGACCATTCAGCACTCTTGAGTCGATGATTTTGGGAGCACAGCATTCAGTTGGTAGGTCTTTGGCATAATCTTTTTTTTGGACCGGGAAATCAGTGACTGAAGCGTGAATTTAGGTGATTAATAGTTTTGTATACGTGCACAACTGTAGTCTTTGACGCTTTTGTTCCCTTTTTCAGAGCTGTAGCTATACAGATCAATATCAGTCTCACAGTTATACAAGCGCCCAGGACCGCCAGTTAACGGGGATCTATGTTTCTCGAGTTCAGAGCCACAACCGCGGATTATCCTCAACTCGCCCCGGGGCCTTGGCTCTACAGCACGGCTGGACTGGCGGCTGTGTACTGGGTCCGAGGCGGCACACGGCCCTGGGGCGCCGGCTGTTAGAATCCCCCAGGGACCAGGCTCGTGGCAGTTTGGCCCCTAAAGAGCAGCTCAGACTACGGATTAGGCGTCCAACGCCGGTATCTCTGTGAACACACAGACACACGCACACCCATCCCGGCGAGCAGCTCCTTGCCCCGGGGCGCTGAGATCCACAGCGCTGAACCCTCGTCCATGCACACTGTCGGTCCTACACCCAGCCACCACTCCCCCAACACTCCTTCCACCGTGTGATGAGAGCAAGACAAAAAACTCTGTGCCTCTAAAGAAGAAACGATTGTTACAAAAAAAGGTCAAGAAGACGCTAAAAGACACCCCATTTCAAGGCATTTCAATTCTGTCATTGAAATGCAGCCAGTTCTCGTAATTCTTCAAATAGACTACAGTACCGTAATGAAAATATAATTATGCAACAAAATATTATTATTTGCCCATAGACATTAAAACAATTCCTTTTTGGAAATTAAATCTTGGAAATTCAATGGATGTTAACTTGTATACTGGGTACTTTCTAAACAATTGATCTAGGAATTATTTATCACCAAGCCCCTTGTACCTTAAACCATCCTGGCTAAATACCAAAAGATATCGAACGAGTGCATGAGATATAGCTAACGTTACCCACTCAAATCACACACACTCACATAGGTTTAAGATGTTAGACTATGTTTTATTATATCACAAAGAAGGAGGGAGACACATTTCCATATCCATAAACAATTATTTAAAATTATTTGCTTTACATGTAATATAATGCTATATTTTATGTACACACTGAGATAATGCAAAGGGAGGTCTAGTGGAAAAGTTCAACTGACATGGTTCAACCCACATCCCTGATTCTAAAGGATTCTGAGGTTTAAGCTCGTTTCTGAAAGAGGGGAAGATTTAGGAGTGAAAGAGTAGAACTCTGAGAACATTGGACAAGCAACTCCAACAATATGACATAAGGAGTAACAGAAATATATGGAATACATCTGAGGAGAAACTCCTTAAACACAGTGAGAGGCAGGAATGATTTCAATTTGCCCTGTACCCAAAGGAACCATCGCTCTTCCAGGCGACACCTATCTAAAGCATATGCCTCTGCCTTTGCATTCCCTCTTTCTGATTGGCTGACTGAGGCCCGTGCATCTTTCTATTCTTCCTCGCCTCCCTACGATTGGCTGGCTGCGGCAGAGCCCAGTCGCAGCAGCTCCTTCCTGTGCGTGAGGATGATGTCAAAGCTGGACTGCAGGCGGTTCTGCTGCTCCTGCACCCGGCCCTGCAGCGTGCGGACCCAGCGGATCAGAGCCAGGCGCCGGTACATGGTCAGCTGGACCTGGTGTTTCTCCATCTCTTTGGCCTTGAACTTCTCGCGGTCCCGCAGGCTCCAGACGGCCTCCTGCAGCTCGGGCAGATCGGAGCAGAGGTCTGCGTCAGAATCTGAGGAGGCTTCTGCCAGTGGGCCAGCCCCTCCCAGACTCTTATAGCCCCTCTCTGCCACCCTCTCCTCCTCTCCCTCCCCGTCCCCGGGCCCACCGTTCACCATGCCCCCTGCCTCCTGCTCCTCTGCTCTCGGCCCCCCCACACAGATACGGTCCCAGACGCTGCTGAACCTGCCTGCCCCCGCCCCCTCGAAACTCTCAGTGCTCAGAGAGGAAGAGCTGCAACCGGACCTGAAACTGAACTCAAACTCAGAGTCGCTGTCTCCCCACTCGTCCCCGTCCTCCCTCACCTCTCCTTCTTCCTCATAATCCTCCTCTTCCTCTGCTTGAAACATCACTTTTTTCTCCTCTTGCTCGTCCCTTCCTCTCCCCATCTCCTCCTCCATCTTGCCCTCTGCGCCGTCGGGGGGCACTCTGCCGCAGCCCTCTTCCCCGATCTCGATCTCCGGCAGAGGCTCGAGAGGACTCCAGCAGGGCAGGCGAGAGAGCGGAGACAGCGCGCCGGATCCGTAGTGACCATCCCGTCCCTGCGCATTCTGGACCCGCGAGCGAAGTTGATTGCGGTTCTCGTCTCCCGTCAGAATGTCATCCTCTTGGCCCAGGAAATTGAAGTTGCCGTCCTTCTCGCACTTCCTGTTGCCCCGCTGCTGGTTGTTGCTTATGAGACACACGGAGGAGGGCCCACTGCCCACTTCCTGATCACCAAACCGATCTTGTTGAAGCCCAAACATATTTTCCCTGGAGTGAGATATTGTTGTACTATCAAAACAGGGAAGAGAAAGGAAACAAAATTGTGTTTGATAAACGTAATAATTTTTGTTATGAAGTTTCCCTCTCGAAATAGGTAAAGAGAAGGTAAAGAGACCTAGAGTTTGAAAATTAATTTGACTTAATATTCTTTACATTCATGTTAATAGCCTATAGGGCTAATTCTCCATATCAACGATTTAGGCGTTGTTGCAGACACTTGCTATGTCCTGAATTTCGGAGTCTCCGTTTGATATTGCGCGCACCCGTGGTGCTGAAGGACAGCAACCACATCTGTAACAGCTGCCAACGTAACTGGGTCGCGCGCCTCAGGCATGAAAAAATGTCAGCGCTCAACAAGAGCAAGTCAGTCCATCGCGCCGTATCTAAAAATACATGACTAGCTAGAGCAACAACTGTGTACGTAGACTATGTAGATTTACAAGTAAAATATATCAAACAGTGTAGGCGTACATTTTGGATGCTTTTAGGAATTTACTTAGCTATAGCCTACAAAACGGAAGTGTTAGCCTAGTATAAATGCATGCAAATGTATCTGATTAACTGCCACAATTAGTATTGGACGACCTGATGAACTATTGTGCTGATCGACGGTTGTAATGTAGCCAATCCTTTAGACCGACGCTTACATGTTAATTTTTTTATGCAGATCCTGTGCCCTAAAGCTGTAGCGATCAGAAAAGTGTAGCCTATAACGAAAAACCGCTACGGGTCCTATTCTTGCAGGTTTCAGCAATCGGTGATAAGCTATAGCCCAATTAAAAACGCCAATGAGAGCAAACATGGTTGGCTGATAAAACAGCTGCAATGCACAAAACCGAGAAAATAAACTGAAGTTATAGTCTAATAAATGGATGAATCTCAGGAACTTGCATTACATAAGAGCTGAGCGGCGCTATCTCTCACCCCATATCTCGCCTCTTCTTCTTCGTTCTAAACGCAATGCTCGTCCCCGGCGAACCAAAGCTAGCACAGGATTGCTTATTCTATTTACCGATTACATAAAACGAAGAGTGACTGCATTACGTGTGAATCCATACACAGAGGGCCTTGTCTTACCGTTAATAGTCTGCTTTCCGTTGAAAAACAAGATACGGCGCCCGCCCTGTTTCCCTCCTCCTCCGATCGACCCTCTAAGGTGATGTTTATTCTCATTCTCGCTCCCTTTGCCCCCCCTCCCTCTTCCTCTCCCTCACGGTGACGGACCCCAATCATCTGACTCACTTCCTTAACTGGGCAAGGACGGCTAAACGGGAAACTGGTGACGACAAGGAGGGAAACAGCGACTGAAATCATGTAGGCTACTGTAGGATTTCCCCATATTTTCACATTTTTGTTCGCCCTTTGCACTTTTGCAATGTGGAGCGATGGAAAAATCAATTAGGCGAAGGAATAGGCTACATTACATTTACTAGGCTAATTTTACTGAGAAAATCCCTTCAAACGCAACAGTTAGGCTATTTGTAAATTAATTTTAATGTGGCCGATGTGATGGCAGACTGTTCCGGCACGAAGGGCTGCAGTTCCATTGCTTGCGCGAATCTGATTGGGGGGCCAGGGGTAGTGGTGGGGGTTAGATGGGCGACATCAGACAGACTTGATAAGCACACCCCTCCTCCCGTCCCATGACAAGCCATCGCTGGCGGCAGAACAGCAGCTCCCTTCCCTCCTCGCGCTCTCAGCTCGCTCCAACAACGTCTCCATTCAAGTGCCGTACCCGGGAGCCGTCTACCCCTCCCCTCATTCTCCCCTCAGTTCAATAGGAGCCTTAACACATGAAAAATACATCAAACACGTCACCTGCCTGCGGCCCTATCACATGCAAAATCATCTCATCTTCCCAAACCAAACTCCGAGCGGGACGGGGAAGCGCCGGAGACAGACGAGAGGATGTGAGGAAAAGAAACACTAAAAGGAGGACAAATATGGATGCAATATGGTGCTCTAAAATACCATTAATGCAGACTGTAAGAGATTCAGTTTCTCCTTCTGAACCATAATTGGCGAACTTATTTGGTTTATTAACACACCATTATATCCTAAAGGCCCCGAGACCTGGGCAACATACGCTTGGGCTGCAGGATTAATTCTGGCTACACGTGCCAAGGACATGCGCTCTCAACTTAAACCTCTCTCAACTTAAACCTCTCTCAGGAGCTTTTATGACCGCACGCCCTAAACAGTTTCTTGGTTTTGTTTACACTGAGGGACACTCAGAACAGAATATAAGAGGCACGATGGGGGCACAGGGGAAAACCAGGTCGGGGAGTAACATGGCCGACAGGACACAGCTAAATGCCTAAATTCAAACCCCACCCACAGTTCCACACCGAGATCCAGGCTGGGAGACACACCAACAGCTGCATATACAGTATACGCACCAAAATAAATAACACTGAAACGGTTTCTTAGATACTCTTTAATTTACAATTTCAACACAAATACAAAAGTTAAAAAACAAACCAGATGTGTCGTATGTACATGATTAAAAACAGTAACGGACAATGAGGCCTGGTCAGCTCTCAGTGCCCCAGCACCCTGAGCAGGGGTGTGTGGTGTGCAAGTGTGAGTGCGTGGCTGTGCACGCAGGCTTCACTGGGGGCCTGGGTCCGTTCTAACCGCCCCCTCAGGTCTCCAGGTAACGGAAGATGCTCCTCTGGGGCCCGGCTGGCCTGCCGGGGCCCTCGGGACAGGGCCTCTTGGCAGCTGGAGCGGGAGACTCGGCCGGCCCCCTCTTCTTCACCTGCGCGAGCACAAGCACTGCAGTCAGCAATCACACCTCGGCTACGACGCGCACTCGCCGTTCACCCTGTTCATACAGCTGAGGGAGGCATCGGTGGACGTGCGCTTAAAGCGAAGTCTGATCTGCATCGGCCTGACGCTGTGACGATGGATGAAGCAATAGCCCGATAGGACGAATAACATGACGGTGACGGTGACATGAACACGTGTCAGAGCAGGGGTGACGCCATCAATTAAGTCATGCTCAAGAAGTTGTAGACATTTGAATATCTCATTAAAACATTTTGACCAGCCAAACTCACAAGCGAAGCTAAACAGACGGAGCGACTCGACTAATGCTCAGTTCGAAAAAAGAATAAAGTTAAAAATATTTTTACTTCAAAAGATGGTCTCTGTGTTAATCAATTTCCACAAATGTGGAAGCTTGTGCAGCTTGTGTTTGTACTGTAACTGTAGAAAGAGTTTAACACTTGGTTAACCCTACGGGAGCGCTGTATTTGACCGAAACGCTTGCTCATACTCTAGCCGTTAGTTAGCTCACATATACTGTGTATTCACAGCCCAGATGGCAGCGTGCAGCCTTGTGGCTAAGGTACATGACTGAATCCTGAATTCAGAGAGCAGTGTGGTGCCTCATGGCCGTCCGGTCGTCCCAAGATCAAAGGACAGACACTGGCACCATCTTGTGGACAAACACAGTAGTGCAAGAGGCCAATGCAAATTAAGTTCTGTGACCGTACCTGCTGGCTGGGGCGCTGTTTGGCCGTGCCCTCCTTCTCCGGCGACAGGGTCTGGAAGAGGAAGCCGCGGGTGTTCCGGGGGGCGCAGGGGTTACCGTCGGATATGGAGGCCAGTTTCTGCAGGACGGCGCGAGGCTGGCTGAGCAGGGAGCCCCTCTTCACCTGGGAGGTGTGCACATGACATCACATTATTGGCATTTATCCAGAGCGACGTACAACAAAGTGCATCCCCTTAACCAGGGACAAGAGAGCTGAAAGACCCTGGAGGGAAGCAGTTTAAAGTACTAAAGGCACGGAGATAAAGGTCAGGAAAAGTGTGGTGACAGGTGTGTGGGTGTGTGTGTGTGTGTGTGTGTGGCGTAGGGGACAGTACTGACCAGAGTGGGCTGAGATAGTCTCTGGAAGGGGGTGTGAGCAGGGGCACTCTTCTGGAGGGGCACAGCTGGGGCATCTGTGAGAGATTTATTCATTTTCTTTAAAAAAGCTTTAAAACCCAAAGCCACCTAAAATGCTGTCAAAAAAGCAGAACGAAACAGGAAACGAGACAATAGGAGATTAATCAAAAAAAAAAAAAAGAAAAAGAAACGGACAGACCGAGCCGCCAGGCTCCTGGGACTCCCGCTACCTTTCTGCTGCAGCCGTTTGGCCGTCAGCTTCTTGGCCAGCTTCATGAACTGACTGTCCTCCTCGGCCAGGCCCTCTTCATCCTCAGCTTCCTCGCCTTTTTTGGAGGCTGCCTCCGACTGCAGGGTCAGAGGCGCGAGTCAGACACGGAGAGGCGAGTCGCAGAGCGCCGTAACGACACGGACCACCTGCTCCAGCCCGGGCAGTACACCTCATCCTGT
Source organism: Conger conger (assembly GCF_963514075.1). Lineage (NCBI taxonomy): Eukaryota > Metazoa > Chordata > Actinopteri > Anguilliformes > Congridae > Conger > Conger conger. Next base: position 24,249,883 of record NC_083768.1, read on the forward strand.
CACACCCACCTGCTCCAGCCCGGGCAGTACACCTCATCCTGTCACACCCACCTGCTCCAGCCCGGGCAGTACACCTCATCCTGTCACACCCACCTGCTCCAGCCCGGGCAGTACACCTCATCCTGTCACACCCACCTGCTCCAGCCCGGGCAGTACACCTCATCCTGTCACACCCACCTGCTCCAGCCCGGACAGTACACCTCATCCTGTCACACCCACCTGCTCCAGCCCGGGCAGTACACCTCATCCTGTCACACCCACCTGCTCCAGCCCGGGCAGTACACCTCATCCTGTCACACCCACCTGCTCCAGCCCGGGCAGTACACCTCATCCTGTCACACCCACCTGCTCCAGCCCGGGCAGTACACCTCATCCTGTCACACCCACCTGCTCCAGCCCGGGCAGTACACCTCATCCTGTCACACCCACCTGCTCCAGCCCGGGCAGTACACCTCATCCTGTCACACCCACCTGCTCCAGCCCGGGCAGTACACCTCATCCTGTCACACCCACCTGCTCCAGCCCGGGCAGTACACCTCATCCTGTCACACCCACCTGCTCCAGCCCGGGCAGTACACCTCATCCTGTCACACCCACCTGCTCCAGCCCGGGCAGTACACCTCATCCTGTCACACCCACCTGCTCCAGCCCGGGCAGTACACCTCATCCTGTCACACCCACCTGCTCTCTGAGCCACTGCTCCTTCTCCTGCCTCTCTCTCCTCCTCTGGAGCTCGGCCTGCTCCAGCTCTCCCTCCTCCTCCTCCTCTTCATCCCCCTCTCCGCCTGGCCCGTTCATGTCGAACGCATCGTCTGAAAAGAACGCACGCGCCAGTTAGCACAGGGGCCTTTACAGTGTGTGAGTGAGTGAGAGTGTGAGTGAGTGAGTGAGTGTAGTGAGTGTAGTGAGTGAGAGTGAGTGAGTGGAGTGAGAGTGAGTGAGTGAGTGAGTGTAGTGAGTGAGAGTGAGTGAGTGAGAGTGAGTGAGAGTGAGAGTGAGTGAGTGAGAGTGAGTGGAGTGAGTGAGTGTAGTGAGTGAGAGTGAGAGAGTGTAGTGAGTGAGAGTGAGTGAGTGAGTGGAGTGAGAGTGAGTGAGTGAGTGTAGTGAGTGTAGTGAGTGAGAGTGAGAGTGAGTGAGTGGAGTGAGTGGAGTGAGAGTGAGTGAGTGAGTGTAGTGAGTGAGTGTAGTGAGTGAGAGTGAGAGTGAGTGAGTGGAGTGAGAGTGAGTGAGTGAGTGTAGTGAGTGAGAGTGAGTGAGTGAGAGTGAGTGAGTGAGAGTGAGTGAGTGAGAGTGAGTGGAGTGAGTGAGAGTGAGTGAGTGTAGTGAGTGAGAGTGAGAGAGTGTAGTGAGTGAGAGTGAGTGGAGTGAGTGAGAGTGAGTGAGAGTGTGAGTGAGTGAGTGAGTGAGTGAGTGAGTGAGTGAGTGAGTGAGAGTGTGAGTGAGTGTAGTGAGTGTAGTGAGTGAGTGAGTGAGTGTAGTGAGTGAGTGAGTGAGAGTGTGAGTGAGTGAGTGTAGTGAGTGTAGTGAGTGTAGTGAGTGAGTGTAGTGAGTGAGAGTGAGTGAGTGAGTGTAGTGAGTGAGTGAGTGAGTGAGTGAGTGAGTGAGTGTAGTGAGTGAGTGAGTGAGTGAGTGAGTGAGTGAGTGAGAGTGTGAGAGTGTGAGTGAGTGAGTGTAGTGAGTGTAGTGAGTGTAGTGAGTGAGTGTAGTGAGTGAGAGTGAGTGAGTGTAGTGAGTGAGTGTAGTGAGTGAGTGAGTGTAGTGAGTGAGTGTAGTGAGTGAGTGAGTGAGTGAGTGAGTGAGTGAGAGTGTGAGTGAGTGAGTGTAGTGAGTGAGTGAGTGAGTGAGTGAGTGAGTGAGTGAGTGAGTGAGTGAGTGAGGGAGTGAGTGTAGTGAGTGTAGTGAGTGTAGTGAGTGAGTGTAGTGAGTGAGTGAGTGAGTGAGTGAGTGAGTGAGTGAGTGAGTGAGTGAGTGAGTGTAGTGAGTGAGTGAGTGAGTGAGTGAGTGAGTGAGTGTAGTGAGTGTAGTGAGTGAGTGAGTGAGTGAGTGAGTGAGTGAGTGTAGTGAGTGAGTGAGTGAGTGAGTGAGTGGAGTGAGTGAGTGGAGTGAGTGAGAGTGAGTGAGTGTAGTGAGTGAGAGTGAGTGAGAGTGAGAGAGTGTAGTGAGTGAGAGTGAGTGGAGTGAGTGAGTGTAGTGAGTGGGAGTGAGTGAGTGTAGTGAGTGAGAGTGAGTGAGTGGAGTGAGAGTGAGTGAGAGTGAGTGAGAGTGTGTAGTGAGTGAGTGAGTGAGTGAGTGAGTGAGTGAGTGAGTGAGTGAGTGAGTGAGTGAGTGTAGTGAGTGAGTGAGTGAGTGAGTGAGTGAGTGAGTGAGAGTGTGAGTGAGTGAGTGAGTGTAGTGAGTGTAGTGAGTGAGAGTGTGAGTGAGTGTAGTGAGTGAGTGAGTGAGTGAGTGAGTGAGTGAGTGAGTGAGTGAGTGAGTGAGTGAGTGAGTGAGTGTGAGTGAGTGAGTGTAGTGAGTGTAGTGAGTGAGTGAGTGAGTGTAGTGAGTGAGTGAGTGAGTGAGTGAGTGAGTGAGTGAGTGAGTGAGTGAGTGAGTGGAGTGAGTGTAGTGAGTGTAGTGAGTGAGTGTAGTGAGTGAGTGAGTGAGTGAGTGAGTGTAGTGAGTGAGTGTAGTGAGTGAGAGTGTGAGTGAGTGTAGTGAGTGAGTGAGTGAGTGAGTGAGTGAGTGTAGTGAGTGAGTGTAGTGAGTGAGTGAGTGAGTGAGTGAGTGAGTGAGTGAGTGAGTGAGTGAGTGAGTGAGTGAGAGTGTGAGTGAGTGAGTGTAGTGAGTGTAGTGAGTGAGTGAGTGAGTGAGTGAGTGAGTGAGTGAGTGAGTGAGTGAGTGAGTGAGTGAGTGAGTGGAGTGAGTGTAGTGAGTGTAGTGAGTGAGTGTAGTGAGTGAGTGAGTGAGTGAGTGTAGTGAGTGAGTGGAGTGAGTGAGTGGAGTGAGTGAGTGAGTGAGTGAGTGAGTGAGTGTAGTGAGTGAGTGAGCCTCTCAGCGGGAGCACACAGTGCTGTCTGAGTGCCTAAAATGGCGGCTCACCGATGTTCTTCCAGCGGAAGCGGCGGGCTCGGCCCGGCCCGTCTGAGTGCAGGTCCCCGTCGGCCAGGTAGCGCTCCTGATACAGACGCAGCCTCCGCTTGTCATCGTCCAGAACCTGCTTCCTGTGAGGGAGGAGAGCACAGGGTCAGACACAGAGAGTGAATGTGTGTGTGTGTGTGCGTACCACGCAGTCCATAAGTATTTGGACAGGGGTACAATTTCTGATCTTTTGCCTCTCTACTCCAGCACATTGGATTTGAAATTAAATATTGCGTTCAATTGTTGACAGTCAGCTTCAATTTGAGGTTGTCTACATCCATATCGGGTGATCTGTGTAGGAAATGAATCATTTTAGCCTCCCCATTTTAGGGGACCAAAAATAATTGGACAGTTGGCTTTACTTGTACCACTGTCCAAATACTAAGACTGCACTTTATGCATGTGCGTGCGTGTGCGTGTGTATAGGGGTATGTGTCCGTTGGCCGTAAACTCACATGTGGATCTTGTTGACCTGGTCTTGCAGTTCTTCATCCGAGGGCAGATCCTCCTGCAGCTCATCTTCCTCGTACTCACTCCCTCCTTCATCATCCTCATCCCCGCTGCCCAAATCGCTGCCCGAGAGCTCGGCCTCAGAGTCCACAAACTCGGCCATGCGCCTGTGGAGAGAGCATCAGTCACACACACAGACACAGCCAGGGCTTCAGACGTCACACTGACCGTGAGAAGCACTGCTGTATTAGTCAGGGCTCAGAGCTCTGGCTCCACTCACATCTTCTTCTTCTTCTTCCCTGGCCGGGGGCCAAACACCGCTTCCCTCTCCTCCTCCTCTTCTTCCTCCTCCTCGTTCTCTCCATCTGCCTCATCGTTCTCTTCCTCGCTGTCCTCCTGTGGACAGACCCGGCTTAGTCCAGCCCATACACCAAACAGGTTCTAATCAGACCCACTTTCTCCGAGGACTACACAGTGGGCTATGAGATTTTGTGCCTGTGCTTAGATTTTAAAAAATGGCAACCTGTTTGAAGTGGGATTGTAATAAGTTGCCAAGATACATTGCACTTATGTCCATGGCAGCTCTGTATACATCACCAGATTTCAAAACAGCTCAGCCCTAACCTGGTCGCTCATGCTCCCCACGTCCGATAGCAGGTGAAACTCGGCATCGGCTTCCTCCTCCTCCTCCTCTTCCTCCTGGTTCTCCTTCCTAAAAAACATGGGGGTGTGAGCTCTCGATCCCAGTAGAGGTCCCAACTTACACACAGCATCCCTGTCCCAGAACTCTGAGGCACACCCGTGTGAGTTATCACACTCAGTCCGACAGAGGTATGCAGGCCGGTGTGAAAGTCTTTACCAGGAGTGAACAGTATGAACCCGTGGGGCAGGAATAATGTGGAATACCTTTCTGCAGCCTCTTCAGGAGAGAATGGAGCAGGTCTGGGTTCAGCTGATGGGGAGGGAGCTGTGTAGAGAGTAAGAAAAGAGTCAAACCCATTGTGCACTGCACACACACACACACACACACACACACACACACACACACACACACACACACACACACACATATATATATACGTACACACACATGGAGACACATACGGACACAGAGTAATGCATTTGCACACACGCAGTCAGACATCAGGCACAAGACTGACCTGGGCTGGGGAACTTTCCGGAACAGAGAGCGACCAGCTGGTCCATGTCCCCCTCAGAGCCGGCCTGGCTCAGTCCCTTCTGCGTGGCGGTCCCCAGGGGCCCGTCCTCGGCCCCCGCCGGCTGTGTGCCGAACCCACCGGAGCAGAGCCCTAGCAGCTCCCCCATGGTGCCTCCCTGCGTGTCTCCGGCCTCCGCACCGGCCGCGCCCGCCGTCCCGCTACCAAAACCGCCAGAGCAGAGACCCAGGAGCTCGCCCATAGTGCCCCCGGGCTGGCTGCGCCCCGGGGCCTGCGTCCCGCTACCAAAACCGCCAGAGCAGAGCCCCAGGAGCTCGCCCATGGTGCCTCCCTGCGTGTCTCCGGCCTCCGCACCGGCCCCGCCCGCCGTCCCGCTACCAAAACCGCCAGAGCAGAGCCCCAGGAGCTCGCCCATAGTGCCCCCGGGCTGGCTGCGCCCCGGGGCCTGCGTCCCGCTGCTGAAGCCTCCGGAGCAGAGCCCCAGGAGCTCGCCCATGTTGGCGTCCATGGCGTTCTCGTCCAGGCTGTCCAGCAGCAGCTGACGCTTGTGCGAGCGGGGCGGGTACAGGCCGGGCCCCCGGGGGCCCACGTTCAGGAAGCCGTCTGCGTCCAGCAGCTGGGAGTGTGTGTCCTCCTCCAGGGAGAAGGGCCCCGTCTCACCAGGGGAGGGCGGCGCGTACAGGTCCTGAGAGTCCTCCACCGGCAGGGACAGGGAGGGCTCCGACAGCTTCCCCGAGCTCTGAGAGAGGAACAGCGCAAGTCACACACACACTGTACGAACAGCGCTGGTCACACACAGCACACACTGTACGAACAGCGCTGGTCACGCACACACACTGTACGAACAGCGCTGGTCACACACAGCACACACTGTACGAACAGCGCTGGTCACGCACACACACTGTACGAACAGCGCAAGTCACACACACACTGTACGAACAGCGCTGGTCACACACAGCACACACTGTACGAACAGCGCTGGTCACGCACACACACTGTACGAACAGCGCTGGTCACATATTTTTAGTACCATTTTATTTGTAAATGAGTCCGAGATCAGTTTCTCACTGTGTAATTATAAAGGTGTTGCAATCGACATTAGATATTATTCCGTTTCGGAGTGTAATTCCTGTGAGGCAGTCAGGGCGCAGTGGCTGTCACTCACTCACCTTGGAGGCGGAGCCCAGGAAGCTGGGCCTGTAGAACCCAGGGGATGGGGAGCGGAACACGCCGCTGGACACGCCCCTTCCTGCCGCCCGGCTGAATGGCTGGTAGGACGGGATCATGGAGCCAATCAGCTCGAAGCTGCTGTTGTGGCTGTTGTCCTTCGCCAATGTGAGGGAGTCTTCCTCCTCTGGGAAACAACACCACCCGTAAGGTGTGTGTGTGTGTGTGTGTGTGTGTGTGTGTGTGTGTCTGTGGTGCCACTCAAACATATCTTTCCGTGGATACAGTACACTGCCAGCACTTCTTTCAAACAAGCCAGGACAGGGTTATTTCACTCACCCAGCTTGCCGTCAGACTCCCGACCTCCTGTGCCGGTCCTCCTTATCCCGTCCCTGAGGGAGAGACTACATCAGCAAACACAGCAACACACTCCTGCCCTCTAGTGGTAACATGTCATCACTGCCCCAAACTGCAGAAGGAACTGCTTGCTCAGTAAGATGAATGTTTCTTGGGCAGTTTCCTCAATTCCCACCAACAAAAAAAAATGACAACATGCTAAGAATCAGACACACAACAGAAACTGAGGCGCGCATAACAGAGACACACAGTGACACACAGAGACACACAGTCACACACACACACAGAGACACACAGAGACACACAGAGACACACAGAGACACACAGAGACACACCCAGTGCGGGAGCAGGAGCTGCCTGCGAACAGGAGCAGAGTGCCGTCTGTGTTCAGCAGCTCGAGGGGCGGCGACGGCCTTTTGAGGGCTAGTGGGGAGGGGCTCCTCTCACTGCCACCTGCCTCTTCCTCCTCCTCAGCTGCCTCATCCTCCTCTACCTCAGCTGCCTCATCCTCCTCCTCAACATTCCCACCATCTCCCAGCAGCTCATCCACACCCTGTGAGAGAGGGAGAAGTTAACACCAGAGCAGGGCCACAGCTCAGAGACAGGGAGAGGGCCTTTCAGACTGACGCCAAGTACCAAAACGATAATAGTCTTAGCAACACCCAATAGATATTAGTGGCGATGTTACAGGTATATTTAAAGATACAAAAAGATGAAAAGAACGGCAATAAACAACAGATAATTATCATTGCGGTATATAGCCTAGCTCCAACACACGAAGAGAGGGGTCCCCTTACCTCTTCCCCCTCAGACTCGTCGGTCATATCTTCCTCCTCCTCCTCCTCTTCCTCACAGTCCTCGTTGTCGAGGCGATGGAGGGCCACCCTGCGCTCCCTCTCCACCTGCCTGCGCAGAGCCATGGCCTGCTGCAGACGCGACTTCAGGAGTGTCAGCTTCTCCCCTGCACGTAGACACACACACACACACACACACACACACACACACACACACACACACACACACACACACACACATCAGCGCTGCACAGTGAACCACTTTACACACAAGGCCTGCCCAGAATATCCTTCAAAGGAGCTTCAATCAATGGCATGATTGCCTAGAATACAGGTGTGTATCAGGTTTAACTGCTGAACAGTCATGCATCTAGCAATGCGTGTGTGCATGTGCGTGTATGTGCGCTTCTGTTTTTAAGGCTCACCTGGCCTGCTGTGGACAGGCTCCTCATCTCCGTCAGTGAGGGTGACAGTTACTGCGTCGGTAAGGAGCTCCTCCTGGCCAGAGGGGGCGCTCTCCTTGCGGATGACGTTGAGCTGCACGGTGCGCTCCCCTCTGGGGCGTGGAGGAGGCTGCACGTGACGCAGGAAGCGCTCCTTAAGGGCCTCCAGAGCTGACAGACAGACGGACAGAGTCAGACCCACACACACTCCTGCGGTCAGAAACGCTTGCGCTCCTTTGAGCGGTTATAAAAGAAAACAGCCAAAATGACGGAGGCAAATTGGGCCCACAGCAGAACAAGATTCACAGTAATACATCTTCTGTGCCACCAGGTTAGCCTACGGACGTAGTTTTCCTATAGAGCGCTGACACCATTTACACTGTGGCTACACAAACACGAGCAGCACAAATGGACAGGCTGCATGCTTTGCCGAGAGCTCTGCCCTGCAAACAGCTCCATGTTTGAGGGGTGAGGGGTGTGTTTGTTCTCACCGGGGTTAGCCTGAGGGGGTTTGAGGGGTGAGGGGTGAGGGGTGTGTTTGTGCTCACCGGGGTTAGCCTGAGGGGGTTTGAGGGGTGTGTTTGTTTTCACCGGGGTTAGCCTGAGGGGGTTTGAGGGGTGAGGGGTGTGTTTGTTCTCACCGGGGTTAGCCTGAGGGGGCTCCAGGTGGATGAAGGACCCCTCGTCGGCACACAGTTTTGGGACGGGCGGAGGATCGAGGCCCAGCTCCCGCAGTCTGGCCAGCCGGTCCCTCCGGCCCCGGGGGGCGGGCGCTGGGGCGGGCTGCTCCGCTTCCCCCGCTGCGGGGCCGGCGTCCGGCTGCAGGACCGGCTCGGGGGCAGTCCGACTCTGACCCGGAAGACCCGCCTCCTCTCCCTCCGGTGTGGTGGGACTGGCAGGGCGGGGCCCCAGGTCTACATCAGCGCGCTCCGCTCCGCCCCAGTCTGCGTCTGAGCCTGTAGGAGCTGCCTGCTCGTCTGCCTGTAGGGGGCGCTCCTCCTGCACTGCTGCTGCTTCCGCCCCGTTCTGGAGGGGGGCGGGAGGTTCCGGGCCAGCCTCCTCAGCCACCCCTGATTTTGGGGAGGGGTCGGGCGCAGTTGACGGATGGTCTGTTTTGTGCTGGTTCTGACTGGTCTGAGGGGCAGAAGTTGCCTCTAAAATGCAATCCTGGTACTTTGCAGACCTGAGGATAGATTAGCATAGCATAACATAAACAGGTCATTCAGCCCAGCAATGCTCACTTCTCACTTTTAATATTTAGTCTACCTAAAAGCTAGATGGTATCGAGCACCGTATGAAGCCTGGTCTTGAAAACCCCCAGCGTTTCTGCCTCCAATAACTGTCCTGACAAGCTATTCCACAGTAACCGCACTGTGAAAAAATACTTCTAAATGTCCTGTGAATTTATCCTGGGCTAATTTCCATAGATAGAATGTGCAGGTTTCATTTCACAGAGAATCTAAGAAAATTCACAGGGAACTTCTACAGGACATTCAAGTGAATGAAGTGCAGTGTGTGCCAGTCATGAGCGAGTGTCCGTGTTCAGTGTGTGTGCCAGCCATGAGCGAGTGTCTGTGTTCAGTGTGTGTGCCAGCCATGAGCGAGTGTCTGTGTTCAGTGTGTGTGCCAGCCATGAGCGAGTGTCTGTGTTCAGTGTGTGTGCCAGCCATGAGCGAGTGCCCGTGTTCAGTGTGTTTGCCAGCCATGAGCGAGTGTCCGTGTTCAGTGTGTTTGCCAGCCATGAGCGAGTGCCCGTGTTCAGTGTGTTTGCCAGCCATGAGCGAGTGTCCGTGTTCAGTGTGTTTGCCAGCCATGAGCGAGTGCCCGTGTTCAGTGTGAGTGCCAGCCCTGAGCGAGTGTCCGTGTTCAGTGTGTGTGCCAGCCCTGAGCGAGTGCCCGTGTTCAGTGTGTGTGCCAGCCATGAGCGAGTGTCTGTGCTCAGTGTGTGTGTGCCAGCCCTGAGCGAGTGCCCGTGTTCAGTGTGTGTGCCAGCCATGAGCGAGTGTCTGTGCTCAGTGTGTGTGTGCCAGCCCTGAGCGAGTGCCCGTGTTCAGTGTGTGTGCCAGCCATGAGCGAGTGTCTGTGCTCAGTGTGTGTGTGCCAGCCATGAGCGAGTGCCCGTGTTCAGTGTGTGTCCGTATGCATACGTACTTCAGCAGGGCCATGGCAGGGCCTGCAGGCCTGGCTCTCCTCCTGAAGAACTGGTCGATGGTCTTGGGTTCAGGCATGTGGTAGGGCAACCCCAATGAGGACTCTGGGGGAGTACGAGAGAGACACAGTGAGGGCTTCAACACCCTATTAATTACTCCAAACAACGCAGAGTGGACACACTGCGGAGAGACACACACACGCATGCAAACACCCACAAGGACATAACACCACACAACTGAACAAGGACAGTCAGGACATGAGTAAAAGACGGAGGGACTCGAGAAACACAGCTGAAATGCACTCACCTCGGACCAGCCTCTGACTCTCGCTATGCAGCTGCCTTATGGCCTCCTTACTGGCCAGAGCTGCCTTCCTCTCCTGAGAAACAGAGACAGAGAGAGATAGAGACTTTATACTTTATCAACATCTACTGAAAAGCAATGCCATTAGGACAGGCCAAAAGAGTAATCCACACAAAGCCCCAGACACTTACCAACACTACAGATTCAGCCATAAACATAAACACGTGAATTTCAGAAACACTTGAGCATCTCAAGTCAAACTCAAGACGCAGTATGTTCACACGCAATTTACCTTGCGCTGAGGTTTATGCAAATCCTCCTCATCCTCTTCCTCCTCCTCCAGGACAGGCTGTCAGTGGAGAGAGGCACAGGGTTTAAACACAAGCTCTGAAGAGATGCCAGAAAACAGCATTCAGCTTCAGCCAGGTCCAGAGCAGCAGCAAGCCTCCTGTACCTTCCGTGTTCCTTCCATGAAAAATAAACGATTGGAAAGAGCCCCAGGCATTGCCTCCACTCCAAAGTCAAGGAAGCAGACGATGCAAGTGGCTTCAGGAACCATAACCGTGTTACACGCCACCAGTCCCCTCCCGCCCGTTACAGCGGCCCGCCCGTTACAGTGGCCCTCCCGCCCGTTACAGCGGCCCTGGTCCTCACCCTGTGCTTTTTAGCCTTCTGCTTCACAGCCGCTCTGATGGCATCCAGAGACTCCTCCTCTTCTCCCTCAAGCCCCACCCCTTCTTCCTCCAGGCCAGTGTCAAACAGATCACTGTCTCCAAGGAGACAGCCGCTGTCATTGAGGACTCGGGTGGCGGGGGTTACCTGAGGTAAATAAACAGAGCAGGGCTCAGGTCCGCCGGGACAGGGTAGAGCCCAGCTGCAGAGAAATCCTGGCATTTTATTGGTGCGTTTTATTTGTGCGTTTTAGCACCACTGGATATGTTTAATAGGATGTGCCAAGGCCACAGTTCAGAATGGAGCAGGGCCGCCTGACAAGGCAATCATGGTATCATGCTGCATAGAAAGGTGCTGATGCACAGGGGGCCAGGTCATAGGGCACCGATTCCCCCCCATCCAGTCACGTGCCCCACCACTCCCCTCTCTCACCTCTGGCCTCTCTCGCCTCTTGACCCTCTTCTCCCTGCTTCGCTCCTTCTTCTCCTTTTTCGGTTTCGGGCTCTTTCTAGCCGTCTCCTGCTCCGGCTCGCTCTCCTCGCTGTCGACGGGGGCGCGAATGACCCGCTTCCCCCGCCTGACCCCCTTCTGCCCCTCCCCGCCTGCACCCTCCTCCCCCTCGCTTGATTCTGATAGGACCAGAGCCTCCGCCATTCCCGCCACCTCCTCTTGCTCGCTGTCGCTGTCCCGCAGCGCCTTCCGGCAACGAGACTTCCTGTTCACAGTGATGTCATCATCGTCGTCCGAATCTGGAACGCAAACATACGGTCAGACTCACAGGAACATTCACATAATATCACACGATTCAAAATGGACATATCGAACACAGGCAGACATCAGAAGTGCTTAAACGCGTTTCAAATAGCCCTTTTGTGAGAACATGACTCCAACACCTACATATGAACCATGATGAAATGAGAAATTAAATGCATTGCCAAAAGGATTGAAACACCACCTGAAAACAGAAACAAGTAAAATATGAGACTTTAATGAGCTCCAAGCTGAAGAGGGGCAGGGCGGAGCTGTCATTGGGATTGATGTAAGATTTTGTTCATCAAAAAAAGAACAAGACCAATCCACAGTTACAATCCACTTGCGCATGCTGCATTTGCATGTTGGTTTTCTTTGTGGAAAACTCGCAGATGAAAAATAATTAATCGTGGGTAACCCTAAAAAATAAATAATCTTTCCATCAATCTCATTACCGTGCTGTTCCTCCCCGTGGGCGAGTTCGGCAGTGCCCGTCTCCAGTGGAGAGCCCATCCCGCTGTCTGAATCACTCTCCACTGTCCCTGCCTCCACGGTCTCAACTAGCGCCACCTCCGCCACCTGGACAGACAAGAGACAGGAAGGGCCGTTTAGCATAGACACATACTAACGTACAGCTTTCACACCCAGTGCCCAACCACCTGCCCCTTTTGCCTCAAGTGCCCGATGGGCCTCTTTAATTATTTTTTTTTATGTTGCATTATTGTTGCTGTTATCATATTTTCATTCATTTTGGTAAAGCATATTCTGTACAATAACTGGGTGTCAAAGCAGTTCTTCTAGCACTTATGATGTGTAAAGCGTCTTCGGGACAGTCTGCTGTGAAATTCGCTATACAAATAATACTGAATTGAATTGAATAGGTTGGCGTGCCCTTTTCCGACTTTGAGCACCTGCTCCTCAAAGGGGTTCTGCACAGCCCTGCTTAAAGAGTAACAAAAGGACAGGATATTGTGCGCCCATTTCTGTGGCACAATTTCGATCTTCGATCCTGGCTAATAGGACACCCACAGTGCTACTGAAATCAGATTAACGTCACAAATTAAGCACTATTCGAGACTATTTAAATATTGACTGCTCAGCCAAATTGAATACAGCTGACAACAAAATACAGTAAATTAGCTAGCTAACTGTTATTAGCTACCAAGTCAGCGACACCATCTAAGACATGCTACTTCAGTTAGTGTTAGCTGTGCTAACTGACTGACTAAAATGTAACGTTAGCTATCATGTTGCAGTCGTTTCACTATAAAGCAAGTTAGCTAGCTCACCAACTGCTAGCTCTACTTTTTAAACCAAGTGGCGAGCTATAGCTAAGGTTAGTTAACGTTTAACGACCGTTGGCTAGATATCACATCACTGTCTTAAGATAACTTGCATGCAAGTTAGAGAGCTCGTTAGTTTTTAAAAAACCTTTTACCACCAACTATCGCGTCGCAAAATTAAGAGTGTCCCATTTTGTCCCAATGTTACGCTAGTGTAGCCAACTAGTTACCAACAAACCGGAATGTCACAATAAGAAAGACAGTTTCATTCAACACTAGGAACTGGCGGCAACGTCCTTAATAGCTTGCTAGCTAGCAACCACGGACGCACAAAGGCGAAACATACTCAAAACAATGATAAAGCAAAAGATAGTGAAGTTACACATAGCGTTAACGTTAGTTGGACGTTGAGGTAACTTAGCTACCCAAGTTACAGTTAGCTTTGCAAAATACCTGCTGTTGCTGGGAGAGCAGCTGGCTCATCAGTCCGCCTTAGCTTTATACCGCTTCTTCTATTCGCAATAAAACTTCATTTAAAAAACACTCAATCCCCGGGCAGTATTAACTTCTGGAACCTCTTCCCTTATAAAACCGATGATATACTTTTAAATGTTAAATTCGTCAAATGAACTATAAATCGATATTACCACACAACCCTTTAAGATTTCTCTCCCGCCTGTTCTTTGCGAAAATAATTTCAATCTTTCGCGCGTTGATTGTGTCGTCCTACAACCGATTATGTCAGTCACAGAGATTCTGCATCATGATTGGTTTACTGGTTGTCATTCTGAACCTCTACCCAACCAGATGTCGAGTTTTTACTGTACGGCTTTCTGGGCTTCAAGTCTGATTGGTCCAAATTCGATTGTCAAATCAACGATTACATGTAAAGTTCTTTAAATGGAGACAGAAAATGTCCTTCCTAAAGTGGAATTAATGATATGGTATTTGCAGTTCTGCACCTTCTGTCACGCGAAAATCTGTGTTAACTCCACAATGGAGTGTCACCCTCTTTATACAGTTCTATGGTGTCGGTATGGTCTACATGGAACTTCGCTGTCGACAAAGCTATCAGTTTTGTCGCTGGTGTTTGCGTTCATTCACATGACACGTGGTGTAAAAGTGTAAATCTTATTCACATTGGCCACAATTTCAAGATAGGTCTCTAAACAGCCTAACTACACGTGGCAGAACTGACTAAAGCAGTTCACAGAAGGAACGTAAACGTAATATATTCCGGACATTAATCACGTCGATTAAATGCCATCAAAATGTCCGTGATGGCATCTAGTTAACAGGTTGTTTTTTTTCTTCCGTGATATTCACAAATACAACATGAGTTTTAAAGTAGTGCCCCCAAGACTAGGCTTCACAAACCCAACAGTTTCAATTGTAACTATATGTCTACACATATGGTTCTGTTTCAGTCTGTATGTTATTAAACGTTGCAATAAAACATTTATTGTTATTACAAATATGCTTTTCCTTGTTCGTGCACCAAGCCTGCGCAAGCGCACAAACAATTCTGGGCAGAGAAGGGAAGCGTACTTCTTCCTCAGAAATTGTCCGCGCATGCTCAATGAGAACTTGCTTTAAATCACATAGAAGACAACGTCGCCCCGAAGTCCCGACAACCTTTGGATATCCTCGCATTCCTTCCATTTCTTAAATTAGCCCCGCTCAGCTTCGAGATACCGCCGCCAATTTCAGTGTCGGTACGGAGCCGCCAGGCCGGGACAGAGACGGAGAGAGAGCCCTCGGCCATGGAAGCGCTCGGACCCGGTAGGTAGTCAAATGAAGCAGCCCCGTGGTGTTTGGGGTGAGGGAGCTCGGATTACTATCTCACTGGGGGCCGTGGATTGAAGGTGGCTAACTAGCTAAGGCCTCGTTGGCAGAGCAGGAAAACAAATGAGGGATATAGTGGCCTTTGCTAGAGATTAATGACACACAAACGAAACGTGCAACCTGCCTAGTTGCCCTGTTAACTAAACAACCAATATTCAACGACAGACAGCTGACAGGAACTAGCAAGACAAATGTATATTAGTAGCTAAGTTCACATTTTGAGAGTGCGAACGGCATTGTGCCTGGTTGGGGATTTAACATTAATGAAGCTCTTCCGTGTGTTTTGGCTGTCGTCTATCTAGCAACGCAGCTTGTCGGTCGTTTCCTTTTCGTTCCATTTAGATGGCTTGAATAATCGTTGGTGAGAATCTGATTCTTTTATCAATAAGTTTGTCATTACAGATGGGTTTTTAGCCGGACACAAAATCAAGGTAACCTAGTTAGCTAGGTGACGTTGACTATGTTAACTGGCTTACGTTAACGACACGGCGTACCTTAAGTTAGCTCGGTAGTTAGCTATGGTGGCTATAATGGATAGCTAATTAAATGTCGTTTTGCTATCAAAATTCAGGTTTCCTGGCTGAATAGCATTGGCTTAATTAATTTTCAATTAATGCAATTAACGGAAGTTTGTTAAATGCTTGTAACGTTATTTTGTTAGACACCTGGTAAGCATCTTTTTTAGTGATCTAAAATCGCTTTACTTAACGTTACAGTGATGGGGATGACTCACTCCTGACACCAGCAATGACAATGGGTAGCAATCACCTGGGTAGGTTGATTGCAAACTCAACGGGCAACAGATCTAAAGATGTTAGCCTTCCGGCTGTCTTTGAAATCATATGTAGTGCTCATTGTTTAGTTGGTTAATGTAGAGTTAGCTGGCTAGCTAGTTGGCTACACATCTGACATTTCCACACTGGCTAGATGGTAAGTTAGCAGTTGTGCTATGCCATACCGGATGTTAGCAAACGTTAAGCACTATATTTAGGTATAGCTCACTTGATATTTTTAATTGTTTAAAGGGTTTGTCACCTGAAACGCACCTCTGTGAGTATTCCGTGTTCTCACGTATCTGGAACACTTAATCAACGTTAGATTATCTACGAGATAGCTAGAGCTAATTTGCTTGCATGTTAACTTGCGCTTCTGCGTGTACAACTCAGGTTACATTAACTAGCTAGTATGTTCGAAGATATGCGTTTATGCTATAGAATAGCATTCTACGACTGGGTTATCCATGCTGATGCGTGGGTAATATTGCTAACTGTTTGGATTTGTCCGTGCTGAAGATTAGCTAGCTGCAGTCCCTTTGTTTATGCTAACGTTAGGAGGTAATTTAACTGCCGATTTGAATAGCTTTGTAGGGGGGAAATGTAAACGTGACACATTTTAAATGGCTATTTCTGCATGTGTGTTTTGGTAGACTCATGCAAGGATAAATTACATGTAGCCAACTGTAACCTAAATGGTTGTGCATCGATTGAGCGGAAAGTGCGCTAATTTGTGGGATGCCCTCAGCTGAACGACAATAAGGACATTCCTAAATTGCATAAAATCATCTTTTAATAATTTTCGGCTATATTAGATTGCCAGGTACGTGTAGTTGATTGTCCCAACTATTCGTGATTGCAAGAGCCAGTAATGTATGGGCGATGAAGTCACCTGCATTTTTTTACTTTCATCTCATGCAGCCAGAGATCTACTTGGAAAATGATGCACCTTCTTTGGTTTATTGAACAGAATATTTGTTTGCAATAGGATGTATCGAATTCGCTTTACCTATGGCATTTACACTCATTTACCTGATATTGGTAACGTCTTTGTTTATTGTGTGCATTTCTAGAAATGGTAAACTTCCTTTGTTCAATGGCACATTTTTGTCACAGAATATCGACATTGACAGTGTTGTCATTTTATGTTTATTTTCTAAAAATCACAAACTTAAATGTAACATGTTTCTTTCTGGCCACTGTCATGTTAAAAATGTAATTTTCTGCTCCCCAAACAATATAAAGCTGGAGTTGATTTATATTTGGGTAGAACATTTCTGCTTTTTTGTTCCTTTTTTGTTTGTAAATATAATTGATATAATTGAACACAAAATCCGATAACTCGAAGCTTATTTTGAGGCAATGTGAACTTCTTCAGGCTTCACCCTGGCTTTAATGATGTTTGAGTCTCTTCTTTCAGTATTCTTGCCTTTCTCCAGGGCCCAGGACCTCAGCTAAACCTAACCATTCAAACAAATCATCCAGGCAATGAGCTGATTCAAAACCTCTGGTGTATTGAAAAGGGAACACCATTTGCACCCCTGGGAAGTCACTGCTTCACCTAGCGATAATCTCAGCAGTCATAGATTCAGTGCCTGGAAACCATGTGCAGTTCCCACTCCACTTTCAGTTCTTAATTGCTGGAAGGAAAAAAGAAAAGGTGTGAAGTTTATCCAGGACTGTAATGGGCCAGTAATTTGTGTGTTGGTCGTCATCAGCTGTCTTGGGGGGGTAAGAGTGGCCAGGTGTTGGATGGTGTTTGTGGTGGTGAGGGCGGCGGTGTGATGGGCTTGTCTTTACCTGCTGCTCCGTAATCCAGGTGATTTAAGTGTCAGCACAGATTGTCCTCCGTGTCATTGCTGACTCATTAATAACAGTGAGGTCGTCCAGGCTGCGGTCTAAGCCCTGCGCTGCTGCAGGTTGCAGGGGATGCAGGCCCATGCACCTATGCGTGCACATGCGTGTGTTCAGACGCTTGCATGCAGCTGTTGCATGCAGCACAATGCTTTTTGCTTCTGTGTGTTTATATGGAAGCCTGGTAAATTGAAAGTTTTTGTGCAGGTATTTTGGTCACTTGTCAGGTAGGCATCGACAAGTTGGTAGTTCTTTGATGGGGATTATTTAGCCTGGCCTCTGAGCAGAAGTGCGTTGTGGAACACTGGAAATTCCCCATCTCCCAGAATGGAAACTCCAGTATTTGGTCCGTCACTGAACTTGTCACTGCTGCGCTGTGTCGTATGTGTGGCTGTGGATTTTGACCACCGCCTGGTCGCTTCACTCAGAGCTTCCACTTCTGTGCTCGCCATTGGGGAAGTTTCAGTACAGAAGCAAGAGTATGTGGAGATCGTTGTGTTTGCCGTGGCTGTGCTTGCTGTTGAGGAAGTTTCAGTACAGAAGCAAGAGTATGTGGAGATCGTTGTGTTTGCCGTGGCTGTGCTTGCTGTTGAGGAAGTTTCAGTACAGAAGCAAGAGTATGTGGAGATCATTGGGTTTGCCGTGGCTGTGCTTGCTGTTGAGGAAGTTTCAGTACAGAAGCAAGAGTATGTTTAGATCGTTGTGTTTGCCGTGGCTGTGCTTGCTGTTGGGGAAGTTTCAGTACAGAAGCAAGAGTACGTGGAGATTGTTGTGTTTGCCGTGGCTGTGCTTGCTGTTGGGCGGCGTGATGGGGTTTGTCATCTGAAATGGGAGCGACTCCTTTCCGACCGGCGCGATTTCACACACTTAGCGCGTAATATGGGTGCAGATTCCGTCGCTTTCAGGTGATGAATTTTTGATGAGCCGTTTTCTGGAGCTCTACGCCTGCGGTGGTGCGTGCTCCAGGCTGGCAGCCCTCCATGCTCGACCCTCATCTGGCTCTTATTTATACCGCGGTGTCGTGTGCTGTAGAAGTTGTATTTTTCCCCTCATATTTGCACATTGTCAAATTTCAGCAGGAAGCTGAATTCAGCTATTCAGTTCTGTTCCACGCTGGGAATGGCCTCTGCTTTCCCAAGTACATCTTTCAATAGTACAGTACAGTTGTATCCAAAGCCACTTACAGTTGAATAGACTAAGGGAGATCCCTCCTGGAACAATGGGGTTCAGGGTCTTGCTGAAGAGCCCAACAGCTTAGCCACGAGGCTACAGGCTGTACCTGTATACCTGTCTTTCATGCAGTTTAATGACGGCAGTCCTCGGATGTGGACCATGTTTTCCTTCTCTTTGTAGTCCTGAAGGCATTTTCTGCAGATCTTTTTGTCTCTGTTCCTCTAAGCGGAATGACACCTGCTGTTGGGGCGGCAGCAGTAAGGTCTTTAGATTGCTCACGGTCTGAAAGCCATCGGGGAGATTTATGCAAACTTCTCCACTTCCAGCCCCACTGCAGACCTAGTCACCCAAATGTGCTTTGTACTAATTTGTGGAAAGTTCCTGAAATAAGATTGCTAAATGTACAAATTTGTTGACACAATAAAGACGCATTTTTCAAAAGAACTGTTCTTAATGGGGGAAAAATGTTTGTGTATGATAAGTCCATTCTGCTTTTAGTTTCTGTAAAGAACATTAATTTTTGGGGGGAAAAAAGCTTATGAGTCATCACTAATTTAACAACTTTAAAAACTTATAGAGTTTGCAAACCGTGCCAGTGGACCCTTAATGGCAGCTGGTAGAATGGTGTGCTGCAGGCTGGCATAGGGCCTGTCCAGGTCCCTGTTGGTTGGAATAGGGGCAAATGGCGGTTTGAAAGGCAGGAGGATGTCCCTCACAAAGCACTTTCTCCTCTGGTGCTCACACTGCCATTAGTTTACTCCTCCTCAGAGAGCACATTTTTGGCCTTTATTAGATCTTTGAGTCACACAGCTTTGTAAAATTAAATTGTATTTTGCTTGGTTCCGAATTACTACGTTTGTGTGCGGATGCATTGCCTTTGTGGGTGTTTTTGAAAGCGAGTGTGGAGCTCTTCGCTGTCAGAGCTGCATCTCGTTGGACAGGCCTTGTGCTGAGGAGAATGAGGAAGTGAGGTCGTAGACGAGCAGCTCAAGCCCGCTCATTTCCTGTGCGCTTCCAGAACACCGACTGGATTGGCCAGAGCAAGATGTCCTAAACCGGGCGCAGCATGGTGGCAGCCCGCTCTAAAGCAGCAGCGCGGCGTTCTGGCGTACCCCGGCCCACACACACACACACACACACACACACTTCAGACCTCCCCCGCCAGTTAGCCTCAGCAGCTGAGGGGGTTAAATATAGAGCGCACTCTGTTTTTGGTGAAAGTGGGCGCCCTGGCGTCAGGCCCTCCCCTCTCCCCGCCGGTCTTCC
Organism: Conger conger; assembly: GCF_963514075.1. Classification (NCBI taxonomy): domain Eukaryota; kingdom Metazoa; phylum Chordata; class Actinopteri; order Anguilliformes; family Congridae; genus Conger; species Conger conger. The sequence continues at coordinate 24,269,458 of NC_083768.1, forward strand.
CCGGCCCCCCGCTGCGACCCTGTTGTTTTTGCGCTCGCTGAGCTTTTAGCGAGGGGCGGGGGGCGGGGGGAGGGGGGAACACGCCGTTTTGGAAGAGGATGCAGGCCGTGGGGTGAGGCGGGAGGGGCCGAGGCGCGGTTTGTCTCTCTCGCATCTCCATTGCTAACTGGAGCGTGCTGCTGCACGGTGGCTTGGACCCCCGCCACCCCCTGGCCGGCTTACAAAGCGCTCGTCCAGCACCTAAAATCTGAGGCGGTGCACGGTACCCGGTTCTGTGCAGTTTGCTTGTCGAGCCGGTGGTTCTGTATCTGCATCTTTTGACCTCACTACGACCGACTTTTATGATGTGGCTGTGTTTCGTACAGCAGTTAGTGTGCAATTAGCCCGGATAATTAATCTGACAGGAGACTTGCATGGAAGCGAGCCCATAATTCACTTGTACAGAAGCAGTGATTGATGATGGACTGCAGTCACTGTGTTGATCCAGAGCTCAAGGCTGTTCTAATCCACTATGGACTGCAGAACAGGGTAAAATACATAATTGTTTTCAATTGAAATCATTATTTTTGCTGAGTTGATCTTGCTTGATGCAATTGAGCCAACCAAGAGCACTAGAAGGCTGGATTTGCACTTTCACAGGTTATTTCACAGGTTCCGGTACACCTCAGTAAAGAGTTTTAAGTATTTGATTCCGAAACAATTGACCCACGTCTAATGGGCTGAGCCCATGGTTGCCTCCTCTGCCATCCGCACTGAAAGGGCACAGTTGGCCTCTCTAACATGGAGAACCTTATTCAGCTGCTGGAGCCCAGTCTAACCCCTGGGCCAGTCTGATAGCAGGACCTGCGGCCTGAGGATCCGGTAGATTTCCCTCTGGATCAGACACTGTGGCACTGAAGCTGCTGGCTGCACCTTCACCTCACGCTCTCCAGGAATGAAGAGGGAACGTGAGCTTTTCCCTATAAATACAAGCCATTCCAAGAATCAGCTGAAACGCTTTACCAGTGCTTAAACACAAACGAATAAAGGAATACACAACACATGCCTGACCATCTGTTCCTTAAAAAACATTTTATTTGCTAGTTAAACTCTAAATGCTGTTAAATGCCAAATTCTTGCTAAATTGGAAGAAGACCTCTAGAACCAATTCCCTGTCTGAACGTTACATGTGTTTTCTGTTGGCCTGTAAAATGTGTGAGGTTTGGTGGAAATATGGAGACGTTTGCAGAAGGGCGGCTGGTGAAGATGAGCACATGGAGCTCTGTGCTGCAGAATGCTGTGTGGCGGTAATCCGGGCCTTAGCGCCATACCCCCCCCCCCCTTCCTCTCCCCAGCCCTGCTGCTGTCTGTCTGAGACACTGCTCTTTGTCTGGGGGGCTCTGAGTTTAAAGGCCGGGGTGGAGTGTGCTGGTGCTGTGTGGGGGGGTCAGTATTGTTCTCCATTGTTGGGTTATTGGCCCGGGCCCTCCCTGTGTCAGGGGCCAGGTCACTCCCAGTTCCTTTTCTGTTCCCGCTCGTGCGCCCGTGACCTCACACAGAGTTCGCTCCCCGCCCACACGAGGAAAATACCAGCGGGCTCCGAGAACCATTATTTACTCACTGTCTTCACGCTGAGTTGTGTAAAGTGCATAAGTAGCCCTGGTTATGGGACGGAGTCTCCCTCTTTAATGGTTAATTTGAGCGCAATGTCGTCCTCCCCAGGCCCGCCTGCCCCCCCCTCCCTCTTCCAGCCCCCGCGGCGGCCCGGATTGGGCACCGTGGGGAAGCCCATCCGCCTGCTGGCCAACCACTTCCAGGTGCAGATCCCCAAGATCGACGTCTACCACTATGACATCGACATCAAGCCGGAGAAGCGCCCGCGGAGGGTCAACAGGTAAGCGCCGGAAAGTGCCGGAGTGTGTCTCTCTCCACGCAGCCGTCTGTGCCTGTAAAGGCTGGTTTATACTGTGTCAGGTGACATTCATTATATACTGCGTAAATTAAATATGTAACAACGACCATAGTCAATGTCGGGCAACATTGGAACCTTCATGAACTATCTGCGAGTATAAACTACCCTTAATCCTGCTTTCCACTAAGCTGCCTCATTTCAGTATCGTATGCATCGTATTTTATTTAGTTTTACATTCAGCATGTTGTTTTTATATCCCCAGATCTTTTTTTGGTCACAAAAAAAACATTCCACAGCTATGTTAAGTGGTGTAGCAAACTAATAGCGAATAAATATAACTGCAGTAAGTAAACAAGGTTTGTATATTGGCAGTGGATTGCTGTGGTTTGAGTTGTGTGGGTGGGGCTTGATGGTGATGAGAGAAGGTGGTTGGCTGGATGGTAGAAGGGTTGATTGTTTAGGATACTGGGGTTGGACAGAGGGAGGAACAATGAAGTTGGATTAAACTGGGCCAAAGGAATTTTTAAAAGATTGATGTAGCCCTGGGTGGCACTGATTGGTCTCTCACGTTGAGCTGTGATTGGCTGTTGTATTTTTCAGTGCATTGCGACAGGCTCACTGTCTCTTTGCGTAATGGTCCCGATTGGCCGGCTGGCATCTTTGATCATGTTTGAGGCTGCAGGGCTGTGTGAGATTTTGGGCAGGTGCACAGACCGTTATGGTGTGCGGACCAGCTCGTGTAGTAACTGTAGTGCATTGGCAGAGCCTCCCATATTACTTACAGGACACTGAATCTGTGTAGGATTTCTCACGGCATGATGCCCATTAACAAGACTTCTGTATTCATCTCTTTGAAGGACTTGACAGTTTATTTCAGTTTGTCACAGCTTTGGCTGATTGGTTTACTGCTCTCTCTCACAGGGAGGTTGTGGACACCATGGTTCGGCACTTTAAGATGCAGATCTTTGGGGACCGGCAACCGGGGTATGATGGGAAGAGGAACATGTACACAGCTCACCCGCTGCCCATCGGGAGAGACCGGGTAAGGAGCACACACCATTGCGTGTGAAAGCCTTACTGCTCACTTTCTCTGAGGGGCTCTTCTGCTCTGGGTCACACTGACGGCTTGCAGTCTGCTAGTACTCCCTTGTGCCCTTGGAGTTTATTCCTCCTGCCTATTTCCCTCTTCTTTTCTATCCCTGTTCTCATACTGCATACCGTGCATCACTTTATTTTGCCCTCCCTCTCGCAGGTGGATCTGGAGGTGACGTTGCCGGGCGAGGGTAAGGATCAGACGTTTAAGGTGTCCCTGCAGTGGGTGTCAGTGGTCAGCCTGCAGATGCTTCTGGAAGCTCTGTCGGGACACCTGAACGAGGTCCCGGAGGACTCGGTGCAGGCCCTGGACGTCATCACCCGCCACCTGCCCTCCATGAGGTACGGCGCGTTAGGAACCAGATACGGCCCCAGCAATTCTGCCTTCTCAAGCTCCTTATTGTCACCGGTGCAGAAGGCTGAGTGTTAAATGGGAGTGAGTCATGCTGTCCGGTGAAAAAAAATACCATTATAATTAGCCAAGGGTGTGTCTTCATACCATTGCTACTGGTGAAACGGTTAGGTGTCCGGTGTCTGGTGTCAGGTGATCAACTGGAGTAGTTCTAAAGATGCCAGGTCACCGCAAGGCAGCTGATATATTACATAAAATAAAATTAACGTCAATTTTCAGAAATTTCAGGAATGCGTTTTGATATTAATTCATTGTTTGTATCTGTGATACTGCTCTGCACACGCTCTTTGGTATAGGTAGCACTAATGTTAACCCCCTCCTGCACAGGTACACCCCGGTGGGGCGCTCCTTCTTCTCCCCGCCGGAGGGGTACTATCACCCCCTTGGTGGGGGGCGGGAGGTGTGGTTTGGCTTCCACCAGTCGGTCCGTCCTGCCATGTGGAACATGATGCTCAACATTGACGGTGAGTTGATGTGTATTGTGTTATGTAGCATTCTGCTCCTTTGTGTTACATTGTTGCATTATGTTTCATTACGTTGCATTGCTCATTGCTGTATTTCCTTACACATTGTTACCTTACATAGCTGCATTATGTTGCCTTGCATAGCTGCATTATGTTATCGTACATAGCTGCATTATGTTACCTTACATGGCTGCATTATGCTGCATTGCATTACTACATATGACATTGCTACATTACATAACATTACATTTCATTAAAATCATCAGATGCTCTTCTCCAGAGGAACTTGTAAGGGAACAGAAATGATTCCACCTTAGTAACATGAGTCACAGATCTTCCCAGGCAACACAATTCCCAAATTCCCATGTATCTGCATATTTGCGCATGCTGAAAAGTAAGGACCATCTTGTACATGTGTCCTCCCCATAGTGTCGGCGACGGCGTTCTACCGTGCCCAGCCAGTGATCGAGTTCATGTGCGAGGTGCTGGACATCCAGAACATCAACGAGCAGACCAAGCCCCTCACCGACTCACAGCGTGTCAAGTTCACCAAGGAGATCCGCGGTGAGCACCGACCCGTTCAGCCCTGCTGTCCGCCTTCAGCGAAGGCCATCCACTCAGACATCTCTGACATCCAAAGCTAATCTCTGGATCTTGGAGTGAAGAGTGACAGGCTGAGATCTGATTTTGCACTCTGCCGTGACTATTTTCAGTGGACCTCCACGGCAGGAAGTGACATCATCTTTGCCACTCTCTCTTCTTCCCCCGTACTGTGCGTGTCCTTTTGTCCTGCCTCCGTTCAGGATGTCTCGGTCTGTTGTTGGGGAAGTAGCTGTTGATCCGCTTGCGTTCTGTACTCAGTGCGGAACATTAAACAACGGCGTTTGGCTGTGTGCCGGATACGGGGACGGCCGTTTTAAACAAACTCTCACTTTCCCGCCTCCGCTCAGGTCTGAAGGTGGAGGTGACGCACTGTGGGCAGATGAAGAGGAAGTACCGCGTATGCAATGTCACCCGCCGCCCAGCCAGCCATCAGACGTGAGTGTCCCAGCGCGTTTCTGGAGCGGCCGTATCGCGTGTGTCACAAGCGCTTCTCATTCCCAGCTTCCCATCGGGGCACGGCTGATACGGGGCTCATTTCTCTCGCCTGTTGATTTAAGTATCGGCCTCTTCCCTGCGTGACTACATTAGCCGCGCAGTTCATAAATCTATTGGCTTTATAATGAACTGCTGGCGGAAGAATAAGATGAGATGATATACACGCAGTCATCTATCTCTGATAGAAATGGCTACAGGCAGGTATTATTTCTAGTGGATGTGCAAGAAGGACATAATGTCAGTAATGTGTGTATTGGATAGTAATATTTGTAGAATGTATTAGAAGTAGAATTTTGGATTGAAGTTATGAGGTCCCCTCGGGGTAATGAAATGGCTGGCCAGAGTGCGGAACGTCTCGGTGTCTCCATGGTGACTGTCTGTCTGTCCGTCCGCAGGTTCCCGCTGCAGCTAGAGAACGGCCAGGCCATGGAGTGCACGGTTGCGCAGTATTTTAAACAGAAGTACAGCCTGCAGCTGAAGTACCCCCATCTGCCCTGCCTGCAGGTGGGGCAGGAGCAGAAGCACACCTATCTGCCCCTGGAGGTGAGGACACTCTCTGCAGCATGAGCATTAGCCTCTCACTGCTCACTGTGTTGGCAGTGGCAGATACAACCGCTAACTTTATCGCTAGCATCGCTAGCTCATTTTTCACTTTGGTTTCATTTTATGTTCTTCACGAAGCTTACTAATTTAACTTGGATTTATGTAGCTATAGGCAATATGAGTTCTATCATTCATAAATATTTTGCTTGGCAAGCTCATGGGAGTAGCAGTGCTTCAAACATCAAACACTGCAATATTGAAAAGACTTGAATATATGAAGTAATATTGAGTAGAATAGACCATGGTCGGTTAAGCTGTCCCTGAAAGCCCCCTTGTACCCCTGCAAGTATACTCATGTGCGTTTGTGAACTTTACTCAGGGGCCCAGCTGCAGCTTTTTGGTCAGGATTCAAACATGGAACCCCCTTGGTTTTGCATGGCAAATGTGTGATGTAAAAACAGGCTTGACCTCCTCGGCTTCTGTGTGACATGATTGATGGTTGATGCCCTTGTTTGCCCCTGGCAGGTGTGTAACATTGTGGCAGGGCAGCGCTGCATCAAGAAGCTAACCGATAATCAAACCTCCACCATGATCAAAGCCACTGCACGGTCCGCCCCTGACAGACAGGAGGAGATCAGCCGGCTGGTGAGTGCTGCCCCTCCATGGCTGGAGGGTGAAGTGCGACATTGGAGCACTAATTTGGCTGGCCATTATACCAACCTATTTAACTCTGTTCTCTCCAAATCAATAAAGCTCCTGTTTTGTTGAAGGCTTTGTACGGGCCAAGAAGAATGGATGTTCATACACTCCTCCTTTATGAGTTAGGCACTCGTCTCTCTTAATTACTCTAACATGGCTTTTTGCGAACACCTGTAATAGTCCAGCGACAGAGCGCCACTGCGACCAATGACATGTCGCTGTCGCTAGCCGTTACGAAATATGGTTTATACTCTGGCCAAACTGGAGTGCGCTTGACAAAGACCACAGTCCACGTCAGGAGACCATAGAACGTTCACGAACGTTTTGTGATTTCAGTTGAGTGACACTGTCGCTGGACTATAAACTAGCCAGGGAAAAGTCACTGAGAAGCCGTCCGTTATAATCTCTCTCTCTCCCGCCCTCCTGGCGACAGGTCAAAAGCAACAGCATGGTGGGCGGGCCTGACCCCTATCTGAAAGAGTTTGGCATCGTGGTGCACAACGACATGACGGAGGTGACAGGGCGGGTCCTCCCAGCGCCCATGCTGCAGTATGGGGGCCGGGTGAGTACAGACACTGGGAGGGACTGTGGCCGGGTGAGTACTGGGGCGCGGGGCTGGGTGAGTACGGGCGGGTGGCTGAGGGGACTAACCCCGGGGAAGACCATCAGACTCGGCCCCATCCCTCGCGGGGTGGCGGCCTCCTTCGGGCTCCACGCCGCCTGTGCTCGCTGGACGGAAGCTCCAGGGGGTTTGTGTGGTGTCGCCGAGGGCCAGGCTGACAGAACTCAAAATGGACACAGAAACTGACTTATCCCCCCTGCAGAGGGGCGGGAGTGTCTCGCTGTGGCTGTGGTGTGCGGACTAGCCTCAGTTCTCTTCATTTCACCACCTCGGTGAGCCCTTACACTGGGTCTGGCCATGGTCCTGTCTCTGGGTGTATCCCATGGTGCAAAATGAGGCCCCTTGTGTCTACACACCTACCGCCTTTTAAATACTGTCTTATGAGTCATCACCGTCTTATGAGCCAACCAAATTTTATCTGCAACAGAGGTATTTTGGCCCAGTTCTTTTGCTGTATCGCATCATTGCCCAACTCCTCATCCTTGGAGTGACTTGTGGGTAATGGAGTCTTATTGTCTTCCCCCAGTTTGGCTGAGAATTGTGAGTGTTGTGGGCATGTTGTTTTTCTGAAAGCACACCATAAACACTTGTCTGTGATTGGGTCGGGCGGGGTTTGTGCGCCGTGCGGCTCAATCGAAGGCAAGAGCATCTTGGATGTGGAAAGAAAAGCAATGTGCCGTTTCTGTGTAATGTGTAACCTATCTGTGCAGCAGCATGTTATGTGCTGCATTAGAAGCTATCGCCTGATGGAAAAAATCCTATTTTTATCACGTGTGAATGTGTAATTAGCTGGTGTTCACTGAAGATTTGAGCTCCAGTTCTCCAGGGCAGAGTTCCTGTTTGTTACATGGGTGACGTGAATAACACCTATTGAGCACCTTCATTCTGGATTCTAAAAACGCCCATGTTCAATTGACTAACAAAATGAATGTGGAACCACACATGGAGCACTGGAGTTAAGCTGCAGGCAATATCACTGAAGAAAGCACCATTTTGTGTTTGTGTAATGTGCACTAGCGCCTTTCTGCCTCGTACAGAGATGCTTTACATAGACGTTAGCTGTAACAATGATAGATTTATAGTGCCAGCTGCGCAACGTATATGGTGTTTTATACAGTGTGTGCGGTGTGGGTATTTTTGGGAGCGGGTTGGGGATTGCTGCATGGGGTGTGGGCTCTTATGAGAAATCTGTACATCTGAATTTGCTGCTTAACTCTCCCCTTGTTGTGATGCATCTAGAGACTTTTTAACCAGCGGGGGTTGGGGATAGGTTTTGGTGGTGGTGGTGGGGGGGGTGGTCTGGATTTTGCTTGTCCCTAGATGCAGTGCGGTTGGTGGGGTGGGGGGCAGGGTGTGCTGTGTGGTGTTGGGGGTGAAGTGGAGGGGTTCACTAAGAGCTCAGGGACTCTCTCCGCAGAACAAAACAGTGGCCACGCCCAATCAGGGCGTGTGGGATATGAGGGGGAAGCAGTTCTACGCCGGCATCGAGATCAAGGTGTGGGCCGTCGCCTGCTTCGCCCCTCAGAAGCAATGCCGAGAAGACCTGCTCAAGTGAGTGTGCAGTCTCCCTCTTTCCCCCCCCTTTTCTCCCTCTTTCCACTTCCTCTTTCTGCTACTTTTCGTTCTCTTTTTAGCCTTTTTTTGCCCTCTCCTCACCTCCTTTTCTTCCTCTTCCACCGTCTTGTCCCTTTCTTTGCTCCTTCTACCTCTTCTCTCTTTCTTCCCTCCCCCTCACTTTGCTTTCAGTGCTGTCTCATAATCCCTCAGTGTTTCAGTGTGCCTCTATATGCTCTCAGAATGAGAATAAGTTACCATACAGCTGCCCAGACAGGTGGGGTGTGTGTTAGTTCGCTAAAAAATGATCCAGCCTTGTCACACAGTCGTCACTACGTGCCCGCTTGTACACACCCTCTGTATGCCTTGTGTGTGTCCGCCGTACACTGGACACCATTTGGGCTCTGCATGGTGGAGTTGCTCCTCTGTTGTAACCCTGTGTGTGTCCGCCGTACACTAGACACCATTTGGGCTCTGCATGGTGGAGTTGCTCCTCTGCCATTACCCTGTGTGCGTCCTCCATACACTGGACTCCATTTGGGCTCTGCATGGTGGAGTTGTTCCTCTGTTGTAACCCTGTGTGCTGTCCTGTCTCCAGGAGCTTCACTGACCAGCTACGCAAGATCTCCAAGGACGCAGGGATGCCCATCCAGGGCCAGCCCTGCTTCTGCAAATACGCCCAGGGAGCCGACAGCGTGGAGCCCATGTTCAAACACCTCAAGATGTCCTACGTCGGGCTGCAGCTCATTGTGGTCATCCTCCCGGGGAAAACTCCTGTCTACGGTGAGAGAGGAGGAGCTGTGTCCCTAGTGCTGTATGTGGGGATGTGTAAAAACCGCCTGAAAGCAACTGTCATACAGTGGGGCAAAAAAGTATTTAGTCGGCCACCAATTGTGCAAGTTCTCCCACTTAAAAAGATGAGAGAGGCCTGTAATTTTCATCGTAGGTACACTTCAACTATGAGAGACAGAATGGGGGGAAAGAATCCAGGAAATCACATTGTAGGATTTTTAATGAATTAATTGGTAAATTCCTCGGTAAAATAAGTATTTGGTCACCTACAAACAAGCAAGATTTCTGGCTCTCACAGACCTGTAACAGCTCCTCTGTCCTCCACTCGTTACCTGTATTAATGGCACCTGTTTGAACTCGTTATCAGTATAAAAGACACCTGTCCACAACCTCAAACAGTCACACTCCAAACTCCACTATGGCCAAGACCAAAGAGCTGTCAAAGGACACCAGAAACAAAATTGTAGACCTGCACCAGGCTGGGAAGCCTGAATCTGCAATAGGTAAGCAGCTTGGTGTGAAGAAATCAACTGTGGGAGCAATTATTAGAAAATGGAAGACATACAAGACCACTGATAATCTCCCTCGATCTGGGGCTCCACGCAAGATCTCGCCCCGTGGGGTCAAAATGATCACAAGAACGGTGAGCAAAAATCCCAGAACCACACGGGGGGACCTAGTGAATGACCTGCAGAGAGCTGGGACCAAAGTAACAAAGGCTACCATCAGTAACACACTACGCCGCCAGGGACTCAAATCCTGCAGTGCCAGACGTGTCCCTCTGCTTAAGCCAGTACATGTCCAGGCCCGTCTGAAGTTTGCTGGAGAGCATTTGGATGATCCAGAAGAGGATTGGGAGAATGTCATATGGTCAGATGAAACCAAAATAGAACTTTTTGGTAAAAACTCAACTTGTCGTGTTTGGAGGAGAAAGAATGCTGAGTTGCATCCAAAGAACACCATACCTACTGTGAAGCATGGGGGTGGAAACATCATGCTTTGGGGCTGTTTTTCAGGACGACTGATCCGTGTAAAGGAAAGAATGAATGGGGCCATGTATCGTGAGATTTTGAGTGAAAACCTCCTTCCATCAGCAAGGGCATTGAAGATGAAACGTGGCTGGGTCTTTCAGCATGACAATGATCCCAAACACACCGCCCGGGCAACGAAGGAGTGGCTTCGTAAGAAGCATTTCAAGGTCCTGGAGTGGTCTAGCCAGTCTCCAGATCTCAACCCCATAGAAAATCTTTGGAGGGAGTTGAAAGTCTGTGTTGCCCAGCGACAGCCCCAAAACATCACTGCTCTAGAGGAGATCTGCATGGAGGAATGGGCCAAAATACCAGCAACAGTGTGTGAACCTTGTGAAGACTTAAAGAAAACGTTTGACCTCTGTCATTGCCAACAAAGGGTATATAACAAAGTATTGAGATGAACTTTTGTTATTGACCAAATACTTATTTTCCACCATAATTTGCAAATAAATTCTTTAAAAATCAGACAATGTGATTTTCTGGATTTTTTTTTTTTTTCTCATTTTGTCTCATAGTTGAGGTATACTTATGATGAAAATTACAGGCCTCATCTTTTTAAGTGGGAGAACTTGCACAATTGGTGGCTGACTAAATACTTTTTTGCCCCACTGTAATTCTTTTGAAACTGTCGAAAGCCTACAGGTCCCTTAGAGCTACCTCGGCATAATTATATCGTGTTGAAATGGCTTATTGAGATAATATTTGGTGAATACAGATCAGTGTAGTTGGCACAGTTCCATCAATGGAAAAGGGTAACTTATACCAAATGTTCACATGGCCAGATGCTAATGATTCATTAATTTTAATATTAATGAAGGATGGCGTGTAGCATAGTGGGATGGTGCTGCAGTAGGAAGCACCGTCCTATGTGTGTGTTGTGTTGGAGAAAAGGCCTGTGTTTGGTGCGGTTACTGAACGCTCTCCGTCTCTCTCTCTCTCCCCCCAGCGGAGGTGAAGCGGGTGGGGGACACTCTCCTGGGAATGGCCACTCAGTGCGTGCAGGTGAAGAACGTGGTGAAGACCTCCCCCCAGACCCTGTCCAACCTCTGCCTGAAGATCAACGCCAAGCTGGGCGGAATCAACAACGTGCTGGTGCCCCATCAGAGGTGGGCGAGGGACGGGATGGGCGGGGTCTGGGCGGGGCTATGGGGTGAATACTGGCGTGAGGCCGTGTATAATAGTGCGTTCTTGACTTCCAATTCCGGGTCGGAATCTCAACTGCCTTGAGAGAGCTCAGAGTTTGCAAGATGATGAGGAACATGCTGCAGCTGAACATAGCTTCATTGTTGAACATTGTGTTTTTAATGTATTTATTTTAGCTTTTTTCCATTATTCCAAACATGCATGAACGTAGTATGGTTGAAGTGGCGCTAAATGCGTCGGCCTTTTATCCGAGTTCCGACCTTCCGACACATAAGTTTGTATGAGGCTGTGAGGTCACGGTGAGCTCACAGTGTGTCGCTCCCGCCCCTCCAGGCCCTCGGTGTTCCAGCAGCCGGTCATCTTCCTGGGGGCGGATGTGACGCACCCCCCCGCGGGGGACGGGAAGAAGCCCTCCATCGCGGCCGTGGTGGGCAGCATGGACGGCCACCCCAGCCGCTACTGCGCCACGGTGCGCGTGCAGACGTCCCGCCAGGACCTGTCCCAGGAGCAGCTCTTCAGCCAGGAGGTCATCCAGGACCTCACCAACATGGTGCGAGAGCTGCTCATCCAGTTCTACAAGTCCACCCGCTTCAAGCCCACGCGCATCATCTACTACCGGGGCGGCGTCTCCGAGGGACAGATGAAGCAGGTGGGTCTGGCGGCTTCAGCCTGCCCGCAGAATACTGCCTCTATCTGCTGCTGTCCGCCTCGACTTCTACCCCTCACCCCTCTCTCCTCTGCCTCTGACCCCTCTCTCACCTCCCTCCCTCTCTCCCTGGCTCTGTGTGTTTAGGTGGCGTGGCCAGAGCTCATAGCGATCAGGAAGGCGTGTATCAGCCTGGAGGAGGACTACAGGCCGGGCATCACCTACATCGTGGTGCAGAAACGCCACCACACCCGGCTCTTCTGCTCCGACAAGGCCGAGAGGGTGAGACGCTTCCGCTGAGCTCGTCCTGCGGGCTGCGTGGGGCTGGAACCTGGGAGGCGTGTAACTGGAACCTTCCTATTGTAGCCAGTGGGGTGCTGAGCTGTCCTTTTAGCATTACCGTTTTAGCTCCTGGGTTATATTGAGTTTGCCCAGTGAGTTTTAGCATTAGCGTTTTAGCTCCTGGGTTATATTGAGTTTTATCCAGTGAGCTTTAGCGTTAGCATTTTAGCTTGTGGGTTATATTGACTTTGGCCAGTGGGCTGTAGTAGTGCTCGTTATGGTCGGTGCCTGCTTACTGTGGGTAAGGTGTGCTAAGGAAAGAGTCCTCTGCTCTTCTCTCTGATTCATTGATCTCTCTCGCCCCCTGCAGGTGGGTAAGAGCGGGAACGTTCCAGCTGGCACCACAGTGGACAGCACCATCACACACCCCTCCGAGTTTGACTTCTACCTGTGCAGCCACGCAGGAATTCAGGTGGGTGCCATGACAACACTGTCAACTCCCTCGCCATAGAGCATTCGTGCGGCGTGATCTCTCTACAGTGACCTCTTGTCATTTCTGTGCCAGTTGCTTGTTTTGGTCGATGATTGAATACCGATTGTTTTTAATACTGAAAAGTTTTCAGGGCCCTGTTTCACAAAGAGGGTTTACGGAGTCAGCTGGATAACTACACTGAGTAACGCACCGGAAACCCTCCCAAATATGGGCCGTCGATTGAAGTCTTGAAGAGTTATTCTTGGTTGTACTTGTTGCAGTTATCCAGCTAACACAGTAATCCTGCTTTGTGAAATGCCTTCCTGGAGTCTGTCATACTGATATATCAGTAATGTCAGTTTGAGACAGCCATTTTGTAGTAATGTGTGAGTTTGAGAGAGCCATATTGTAGGAATGTGTGAGTTTGATAGAGCCATGTTGTAGTAATGCGGTTGGAGAGGGCCATGTTGTAGTAATGTGTGAGTTTGAGTGAGCTATGTTTTAGTAATGTGTGAGTTTGATAGAGCTATGTTGTGGTAATGTGTGAGTTTGAGAGAGCCATGTTGTAGGAATGGGGGTTGGAGAGAGCCATGTTGTAGTAATGCGGTTGGAGAGAGCCATGTTGTAGTAATGCGGTTGGGGAGGGCCATGTTGTAGTAATGCGGTTGGAGAGAGCCATGTTGTAGTAATGCGGTTGGGGAGGGCCATGTTGTAGTAATGCGGTTGGAGAGAGCAGTCCTGTTGACCTGTGTCTGCCCTCTGCTCCAGGGGACCAGTCGGCCCTCGCACTACCACGTCCTCTGGGACGACAACTGCTTCACGGCGGACGAGCTGCAGCTGCTGACCTACCAGCTGTGCCACACGTACGTGCGCTGCACGCGCTCCGTCTCCATCCCCGCACCGGCCTACTACGCCCGCCTCGTGGCCTTCCGCGCCCGCTACCACCTGGTGGACAAGGACCACGACAGGTGAGCCCCCGGCCGTGGGGGGGTGGGGTTAGGCTAGCAGGGCTGTGGCCCGCTCCACAGGCAACAGGTTTTACTGGCTGCCCGTAGCCGCCAGCGTTTAACATTGCTGTGCGGTACTGGTTCAGTTCCTGCTTTTTGTGCTTGAACTGGGGCTCGGCTGTGGAGGGTTACAGTTTCATGGCTTTAAGGGAAATATGTTTGCGATGCTGTTCTTACAACATTCTCCCCCCCCTCTCTACCCCCCTCTCTCTCCCTCTCTCTCCCTCTCTCTCCCTCTCTCCCCCTCTCTCCCCCTCTCTCCCCCTCTCTCCCCCTCTCCCTCCCTCTCCCCCTCTCTCTCCACAGTGCGGAGGGCAGTCATGTTTCGGGTCAGAGTAACGGACGGGATCCTCAGGCTCTGGCCAAGGCGGTTCAGATTCACTATGACACCCAGCACACCATGTACTTCGCCTGATCAACACCACCAGCAGAGGGTGCTCTTCTCCCTTTCTATCATTGCCTGTTTTCCCTTCCTCTCTCTTTCTCCCTCTCTCCGTTTTGTTTTTCCTCTCCCTCTCTTTCTTTCTCTCTCTCTCTCTCTCTCTCTCGTTCCCTCTCTGTCTGGCTTGCTCTCTCTCTGCACCAAAGCGGTTGCGAAGCCAGGGGACCGCTCATCTGTCCAGTAGAAAGGGCCGGTCCCAGTCGAGCCGCCTCCTACCAGCAATCCCAGGATTCTCAGAGGCACCGAGAGACCGTTGGTTTCCGATGCACAGAGGGAAGAAAAACACATTGAGCCATTTTTAAGTTTAAGTTTAATGTCTTCGTTTTTTTGTTATTTTTCTTTTCTTTTGTAACACACTGAGCATGAGCAAACGGGAGCCAGTATAAGCAGACAGCTCTCATCCTTACAGCTTACCTGGACTGTTCTTTTCTTTTTTTTACCTCAAGCTCAAATGGGCTCAAAGAAATCACTGTCTGGGGAGGTGGGATGGGCATGGGGTGTGCATGTTATGGGGAAGACGGTTGATAATGAGTTTCATATATAAATATACACACACACATGCATATATATATATATTTTTCTTTTTTTCCGTGATTGTGTTCTAGCTCTCCTTTTTTGTCTTTTACAAGCGAGGTGACCTGCTTATCCACACCCATAATTACTCTCCCGTTTTGTGTTGAGCGAGTGTTTTACGTGTACGTGTGTGTGTGTACGTGCGCGGGCGTGTGTGTGTGCATTTCATGGCGGGCCACTGAATTGTAAAGGAAGGTTGAGGTGGAGTTAACTGCTGTAAATGCCTCAGATTTAATGTTTTTATATACATATATATATAATTATACACATCTATATAAACAAATTTAAATGGACAATTCCGCCGGCTCGCCGGAGCAGGTGGCTGTGTGTAGCAGTAGCACCGTCTGTGTTCTGGCCTGTGTAGGGCGGGGCGGGGGAGAGGGCGACCACAGTTTGGGCGGAGCCCGGGTTTGATTGGCACGGGCCGGTGGACCCTCCCCCACCCCCTTAGTCTCCGCCCGTTTTACAGCACTGACGAGGGGGGCCTCCTCTTTTCTTATGCATTTATAAATGAAAACAAGAAGCAGATTTGTAAGAGTTTAATATAAAATGTTTTGTGGCTGTTGTTAGAGTAGACTATCTTTGTCGTCGGTATTATGATTCTTTATTGTGAGTAATGGTGTAGTAAGCAGGCCAGGCTGTGGTGTGTGGACGGATGCATTAAAAAGGGTTGGGGGGGAGGGAGGGAGGGGGGGGGTGTGTTTATTTGGAATTGGCGATATCAATTGTGACCCCCTCCAGTGACGCACTATCATAGGCTCCTGTAGTTCCTAGTGAGTTTGCGGTCCCCATCTGTGGGTACGGGTAGGGGGCCCGTTGTGGTTTTGTTCAATCCGCAGCCATAGATGGCTCTCCTCTTCAGTAGAAGAGTGAATATAGATCTACGGGGAGGAGCGCGTGGATTGGCCGATCGTTGCCAGCACTTCGACTGTGGGAGGGGTCACGGAACGGAAAAACCAATGACAATCGGAATTTGGGAGAGGGAAACGAGGGCTTCTGGGAGGGGCGGGGGCGAAGAGCCACATGTGGTAGTTAGTGGTTTGAATCCTAGACATAAAATGTGTTTCTAATTACTGTTTGTGTGTATTTCAACATGTAAATCTATTAAAGGCTGTACTTTCGGGTAGGGAGGGGGGGGGGTTCTTTGTAACCAGCCATCTTGTGACAAAGCATAGCACTGCCCTTGCACCCCGGTGTGGCCCTGCGTGCCCCTCCCTGTCCGCCTCCCGGGGCACCGTGCGCACTCCTCGTCAGGGGGGACCGCTCACACGAAACCCTTTTGTAATAAACCACCTCTGAAGCAGCAGGTTTGCTATGAATGAGTTTGAGCGCCTGCCTGTCGCGGGGTGAGCGCATGTGGGGGAGGGGGAGGGGGGGGTGGCAGTGAGGTGGGGGCTCTGTTGTCACGCAGTAACGGGGGCGGGGGGGGGGGTGGTGGCGGGGAGGGCCTGTTGGAATGGTTGGAGTGTTTTGAAGGTGACTGAGGGGGGGACTGGATGCCGAACTCTCGCCATAGCTCTGAGCTGGACCAGTCCCAAGGTCGTGTAGTCGTGACATGCAGAGATTTGATGGGGGGTGTTCTTTTTTAAATCGGTGCAGTGACAATAATTCCAGTTTTACACATCATTACAAAGCAATATTACCCAGTCAATCTCTGAAATTATGAGAAGCTATAACCCATGAACCTTTCTGTTGACGTGGCTGTTGGTCTGATTCCCATTGATGTTTTTTTGTTTTTTTGTTTTCTTTTTTTCTTCTCTACCTACGTAACTTGTTTTTTTGCTTGTATCAATCAGTGGGAATGTGCATTTGGTGAAGTAGACCTTTAGACTTTTGAGGAAAAAAAAGACAAATAAAAAAAAAAAAAGAACTTTTTAGACTTTGCTCGCCTGCATGCCAGAGTACTGATCTAAAACTGTTAGACTATTTATGGAGCCGGGAAACGAGGAAAAAATATTCAGATTTTTTGTATACGTTTATTAATTAGCGAGACTGTTTTAGGATAGCAATATTGTTCAGTCTCTTTAAGACCTCTTTTAAATTCCTACACAAAATGTCAGTAACGGAGGCTCAGGCCGCCCGTCGAAGGAAAGCCGGCCTTTGCGTGAAAAGCCCAAAGTCAAACGAGGTACTTCATTCACACGCGGGATTGCAAAGGCTGGCCTTCCATGCCCTGGGGGAGGGGGGCTCGTGGCCCCCGCTCCCCCGGGCTCTCCTGTGCTATGTCGCCGCCCTGCTGGCCCCGCACACCCGCACTTCCTCTCTGCTGGGCCCGGCCTGGGGGCCCACAGCAATGGGATTACCTCTTTTAAACTTTTTATCCAGTCCTTCTGTGCCCCAGTTTCAAGAGAGCATGTTTTTTTAACAATCCCTGTTTGATATATATATAATGATTTGTTTGCTATACATTTGACAATGTTTATTGTAATTTTATTTGTCCCTATACTGGTGTTTAACTCTGTAATGTTTTTTCTAGTGTTCTCAGCTATGTGACTGTCCAATAGCAATACGAGGTACCCTTTCTGACCTGCTGTGGAGGGGCGGGGCCCGTCTCCGGCCCCTCCTACGAGGGCACCCAATCAGTTGCTGCATCGCTTTGTGACATTTTTAAATATTTTTTTTTAGGCTGCAGGGATTATTGTGTTATTGTGCAAAGTAATAAATTGGTATTTTACGCCTAATCTGGAGTTTGTTTTTTCTAACTGCCCAAAACTCCCCTGAGCATGCACAGCACACACTCCTACATTGTGTGAAGTTCATAATACAGCTGAAATATTGTGTATTCATTTAAACACCCTTATACGGTAATCCAGAAATGTAACAAAAATCTAATCAAGATAACATTTTTGTGTGTACAGTATAGATAACCAAACAATTACACATGAGATCTCAAATTTATTTGCTACAATAATTTGCTTAATTTCTGTGGTGAAATAAAAATGTTGAGTATTTCTCCTTGATATTTATTGTGGATAGGGCCAATTATAAAAAGACAGCTCAATGAAAATTCATTCAAGGTTTGCAGGAACTTTTAATCTGAAATGTACAGGTTTTTAAATAAAATTCATGTTATGAATTTACAGCGTATAAATCTCTCAGAAATAATGTACACAACATGAGGCCCTTAGAAGGTGGAAGAGCATGAAGCTGTCATTTTGTTCTTTGCCTGAAATGAGAAAAAAGTGAGTTTTCATGGGGGGGAAAAAAGGCAAATATTTAAATTTTTTATTATATAGTGTTACTAGGAGCGACTTACCCAGAGACGCATTATAGACTGGTTGAAGGCATCCCTATAGACCTAGAATGCAGTTACACATTAGCGACAGCAGGGGGCACTGTAATATAGGGGTGACTGACTCCCCTGTCTCTCTGCCTACACAATAGACTGTAGGAAAGAATATGCGTGTCATCTCATGGTAGGCTTGTGAAACCCAGTAGAAGTGGAGTTTACAGGCACCGCCATGTGCAAATAACAAATTAAAGCCAGATACCGTGCAGTAAGGAGAAGGGTGACCCCTATATGGGCAAGAAGTCAGAGGTGTCGACTTAGCGTGTGACATACATTGAGGAAAATGGTTCCTGATTCATCCTCAAAGTATTTATGTATTATCCAACTAACACAATAACTTCGCAAATTGGCACATGGGCAGGCATTCCACAATCAAATGTTTTTTAAAACCCTATTGTGTCTATATTCCCTTGTGGGAGGAAAGAATATTGACTCCATATTATTACTGTATTGCTACCATTGATTTGCACTGAAACTGGTGGCTGAAACATGGCTGGATCCAACTGCAAAGTGGCCCCTTTCAATGTAAGCTAATGGTACAATACAATACAATACAATAAAAATACAAAGTCAATCATATTTCCCCACAAGAAAATCTAGTTGCAATCTGTGTATTTTCTTCATCTAATGTCTCTCCCGATTTGTTAAATTATTGTGTTATTGGGGCAATGCCTAATACTTTTTATTAGCAATCAGGAATCGGCAGTCGCGTCACTGTAGCTACCGCGCGCACTTTGTGGATGAGCCACACTGCACAGCCCCGTGTGGGCGGGAAAAAAAGAAACATGCCGAGTGCAGCTCGGCTTCATGTGCACAACATGACAACACCCAAAAACCTCACTTCCGCTGTGTCAAAAGGCTTTTCACAAGCCCGGGAAAAGTCAGTAGTTGAGCTCACAGACACTTGCTCCATATTTTTTCTACTGTATGAAGTCTGTGCTAGTTATCGTTGGCTCCCACTCTCCCTTACCTGCCGATCTCCTCTTCCATTTTAAGAATGCCGCCATGGCTAAGAGCAGAAGCACAATCACGGACAGAGCCACGGACACAACAGCAACAATGAATGTGATGTCTGCATCAGGTCCCGGTTCTGTAGAGAATACACAATGAGCCCTGTCACATACTGTGATTCCTGACCATCCAATGAATGATTTCTTACGGAGCTACCCACGGTAACTGTTTTACAAAAGAACACCACACCCTATGAGACATTTTTATTACGTATGATATTACAGCCCCCCTTCTCCCAGGTTAAACTGACTGAAATACAAGAGATAAAGCTCTTTGCGAGAGCTATGGGAAAACATTTTAATAGTTTAAGATTAGGTGAAGATGGGTTACAAATGTTCCTTCCTATGGCATGACATGGGCTTGTGTTTTAATCCAGCCTGTTTACAGAAGGTGCACTAGTGGGTGTTTGATTGTCATAATATAATATCCAAGCTAGTTTGCTGGCTAATGTGCTAGTATGCGACCAGTGTCAAGATAGCCAGCTGTAGATTAATCTGAGATTGTGGACATGGTTGAAAGTGACAGGAAAACAATTTACTGCATATTAGTATAGGTTCAGAAAAATATATATAACCTGGCAGGCTAATTTGTATTTGCAGTGACTTTGTTGAGAGACAAAAGAGAGAATGAAAAACCCATTACAATTGGCTTTTCAATTTCACTGAATTACAAAAAAATGTTTGATTTATTGTATTTAATACTGTGAATCATCCAGTTTTCAAGTACATAGTCAAACAATTTTTGTCTTAACTCTCCTGTTAAGAGTCCAATTAATGGATGGGGTTAACCTAATTGGCTTGTGTTTTTTTAGAGAGAAATCTCTTTAAGTTCCTAAGATATCCACCTTGGATGGAAAATCAGTAATCTTATCAGTAATTTACAAAGAATGCATTTAAATAGTTTGACATAGAAGGCCCAATTGATTTGTACAATTCATCCGTGAAGCTTTTATTGAACTATTTAAAGTAGGTTACTGACTACCTTTGGGCACAGTGGCAGCTGAATCCTACTCGTTTATCTCTTACCCCAGGTAATGTCCAGCGCGTTGCTCAGGCTCGTGTGTGTGACCGTACAGGTATAATTGTGTCTCTCCATCCTCTCCTTGGCACTGATATCCAGGGTCCTCCTCTGCTGATAAGTCCCGTCTCCGTTCGGGAGGAGCTCTCCAGTGAGTAGGTTCTCCTCTGGAATGGTCTGGCCATCTCTCCGCAGGGTCATGTTGATGTGACGGGGGTAGAAGCCTGTGGCCAAACAGCTCACCTGCAGCGCCCCGGACTCTGAGTGCGTCATCTGCATCACCCTCACTCTGGGACGCACTGGAGAGGGCACATGTGGTTATGTTCAGTTTAGCAGTTTAGCTCTCTGCAAGTCGAACATACAGTAACAATATTATCTTCACCTATTCTCTGGACTGTGTTTTTCTCTTGCTTCAGGTAGCTCTTCAGTATCTTGATGCACAGAGGCTGGTAAAAGTTGGTATTCACAAGTTTCGAGGCCTCAACCTTGAACTTGCTCCACATTAACTCTGGGAAAAGAGCATTGCTTGTGTAGGAGGCCTTGTTATAACTCCTTGTGTGAATGCCATCATAAGCATCCCACAACATCAGTGGGCTTTCAGCTTCATCGTTCATCTCACAGCCAGTTATTCGCTGATATGTATGAACCCCTACAAAGACACACACAAAGAACAGTGACACGACAAGCAAAGGAATACTTTCTTCTATGATTTCCATTATTGCACAAAAGATGCACGAAATGAAACATGGAAATGAATTGCCCCTTGTTGTCATTATTGTCTGGTATCCTAAGTAAAGAAATACAACAGTGTCATGGTCAGTGGTGCATGTGGACTGAGCATGGATTGATGGCTTGCATGTTGTGTGGTATCTTTGAATCGACATGATACAGAGGGCACTATTGTGATAACAATAATAACACACCAACAACAACACTATAATAATAATAATAATATTAATAATAATACTATTATTATTATTATTATTATTATTATTATTATTATTATTATTATAACAATACACAATAACCAATATTTCATATTTACAGTTATTGAAGAAACGCTGCCCTACATTTTACTCACCACCAGTGTGGTTGAACCGTGGCTGTAGCTGTTTAAAATACACATTTAGGTGGTCGCGAATCATAGATATAACAGTGTTTTTCAAGTCTGCCTCTTCAACAACGTCCCTCACTTTCCAGTGTCTCCGCGAGATGACTTTACTCTCGTTGCTGTCAAAGTATTCCACTTGTACATCATCCACCATCAACACAGCACTAAACTTTGGGAACGGTGTTTTTCCTTCTATGAATGTAGCCAACACCCACAACGAGTGAGAACCTAAATTGGAGAACAATACAGAAGTATTTCAATAGCTTAATACGTCATGGGTAAAACAATCGGTTGGACATTCAATGTATTTGTCCACTGGTTAAGAGTGTAACATGACATCACATTTTTATTAAAGTATCAAGTCAATAAATGTAATTGTTTTAATCCAATCCCAGACAATTTGTTCATCGTAACATCACATGAACGTTTTTTTTTTTCTTCAATGAAGCAGTCGACTTTGCACAAAGTGGTTCTACACATTTGATTAGATAAATGACAATTCATATTTTATGCAACAATACCTTACCTGTATAAGCGGGTTTTATTAAAGTAAGAAACATGAATGTGCAAGACGTGTAAGAACGGATAACAAACATTATTGCATTTTCGTACCGAGCGACACGATAACATTTACTTTCATTTTCGATTCGTGGTTTTATGACCAGGGGCTGTTTGAAACCCAAAACAAATATTGAGGAAGTAGTTGAAGTGTATTGAGTCTTGACATTCTGTAGAGAAATTAATTATTTGAAAGAAGACAATGCAAATGACATGTTCATAAATTGCACATGGCAATGACTGCAGTTGTTATGTGAAATGTGTAGTATTTTAATTCTGCGTCATGGAATCCTAAATTCAATCCTCCCCCTTGGTTTTTTCCTCAAAAGAAAAAAAAAGAGGGGTAATGTATTCAGGTGACACACTGGTCTCAGAACCCACGCAGACAATCACGTGTATCCAGATTTCAGTTGATGGCGCTATATAAGTTTGATATCTGTAAAAAGCATTGTGTTGGTTGGCATATACACTCACGGAGCACTTTATTAGGAACACATACTTATTTATGCGATTATCGAAACAACCAATCATGTGGCAGCAGTACAATGCATAAAATCATGCAGATATGGATGGGTCAGGAGTTTCAGTCAATGTTCGCATCAACCATCAGAATGGCGAAAAATGTGATCTCAGTGATTTCGACCATGGCATGATTGTTGGTGCCAGACGGTCTGGATGAAATATTTCTGTAACTGCTGATCTCCTGGGAATTTCACGCATAACTACAGTCTACAGTTTGCAGAGAATGGTGCAAAAGACATCCAGTGAGCAGCATTTTTGCAGGCAGAAACGCGTTGTTAATAAGAGAGATCAGAGGAGGAGAGACTGGTCGAAGCTGACAGGAAGATGACAGTAATGCAAATAACCACACATTACAACAGTGGTATGCAGAAGAACATCTCTGAACACACAACGTATCAAACCTCTAAGTGGATATGCTACAGCACCAGAAGATTTAATAAGTCTAAATAAAAGTATAATAAATACCTAATAAAGTGCTCACTGAGTGTAGACTACTACTACTACTACTACTATACTCTCTCTGTTGCACATGCTCATGGATAACTTTAATCACCTACACAATTTTGCATTCATATTTCTATTCCAGAAAAAATTTAAAAACTCCATTGGTACCCAGTCATCTGTTTTTACCTCTCTCTTTCTTTCTCTCTCTCACTCCATGTCATTATTGGCCTCTCACCATTTCCTGTGTGCTATCCCGTTGTCATGGCCACTGTTGCTAAGGAAAAGAGGCCATTCAAGAAAAGAAACTTGAACCATGGGTTCAATACCCATTATATTTAATTCATCAACAGAGCAGCATGAGAGAGAGAGAGAGAGAGGAGGAGGAGGAGGAGCAGAAGAACAACAACAATGTGTGGACTACGTTTCTGATCCATACCATCTAAAAGCCTCTGAAAGGCTTATCAGCAAGATCCCCTGACATATGCATGTTCATCTTTGAGTGGCAGCTCCAGTTAATTCTACTTGTGCTCCCAGTGCGTATGGGTCCAGTTATCAGAATTCCGGTCAGAATTCTTCGGCCCGGTTCGGACACCCTCAGCAGGGATTTACACTGAACTTTGACAACATTTTGAAATGAAAACGAAAAAACAAGAAAGCGACAACCGTTTATCTGTATTTTTGGGAAATTTCTCCTGTCCAGAAGTCTTTCCTCGACGTAAAGATGTCTTATGACTGTTGTGGAATATTGAATCTTTTGGGGACCATAACCATAAATAATTACAATATTATTTCCCCCTCATGCGAATGGGGAGAGGTGGAGTTCTTGTGAGGGTAGTTATGAAGTGTATTTCACGCAGCTTTCGGTTGGCAGCCCTAGTTATTCCAGAGAGCCCCTGTGGTGGAGCTTTTCCTCTTTCACAACCACGGCAGACGACAGGAGAGTGAAAGCAGTTTTTGTAAAAGCTCATTTAAAGCTTTGTAGTGGGAGACAGAGCATTTAAGCCTTATTGTTGGGGCCCCGTGGATTGTCTTTGTGTTAATTGATCCTCATACTGACACCACTCTCTCTCTGCCTGTCTCTCTCTCTCGTTCTCTCTCTCTCTCCCTCTCGCTCTTACCCGCCCTCCCTCCCCCTGTCTGTCTGGTATCGATATAGTCCTCTCAGGCTGTATGTAAGTGTAGGCTAGAAGCAGACTACTGTCGACCAGTTCCTCCTGCTTGCAGTTTAACAAAGCTCCTCCCAGAACCAAGGGTCTGAGAACACAGGAGGGGGCGCAGCCGGGCTAGTACGACGTTTGAGAGAACACAGGATCTCCACAGAAGCTGGACAGGCCTGGGACTCGAACCCCCATTCCCCTGCGCCCCCAAGCCCTGAGCTGGCCCATTGTGATGTGACCTCATCATTCGGTTCCAGTGGGATGAGGCTGGAGGCCCACCCTCTCAGCGCACACCAGCCATTTTCTCTCTACCCCAGTCCTCACCAGCACTGCAGCAGCGCCCGTACCGAGACACCAGCACCCAACCGAAAACCAAGCCAGGACGTCGGATTGGACCCCATAAAAAAGAACGGTACATTTCTCTGGGACTTGTTTAATGTCATTTGTGTTTGGTTGCATTTAAAATGAAATTAAAAATGTACTCATATCTTCTTTCTCTCTGTGGACTATAGGCACCTGTTCCTTCGCCTTCCACCAGCGCGATACGTGATCCATCCTGGGCACGAGCGTTGGGTCAAGGTGTCAGGTTTTTCCCGGCTCAACCCATCAGAGTAAGTCTACACCAGATCTGGTGGGTACAGACTGTTGGGCGGTTTTGGGTGAGAGTGCTGCGTGCCTGGGGGTTGTAGGTCAAGCTGGGAGCCACTGTCGCCAAAGGGTCACTGTACCCACAATGCACCAGGCCAGAGCCAGGCTTTTCTGAAGCTCTGCCAGTCATGCTCTGATGAGCTGCCAGAGATGCCGATGCTGCTCCTGCTTCTTCAATAATTCATCAGTCTGAAAGGCACAAAGAGAGGGAAAGTAGAAGGCAGATGGTGAACGAGTGGAGGATCCTGGGAAGGAATACAGAAAATGAGAGCTTTTAAACTCCAGTAAAGAAGAAAGTAAATACAGGTTTCAGAAGAAGGAAAGACGCTGAGAGAAAAAGAGAGAGAGAGTGAGAGAGAGGGAGAAGAAGTGAGATAGAAACCCAGTAGGAGTGAGTGAGAGGGAGAGGAAGAGTCGCAGGTGGTGAGGGAGGTCAGAACAGCACCAGGACAGGTCGCAGAGAGCAGCAGCGCAGGCCGGTAAGAGCGGGAGTGGCCCAGTGAGGCCGTCGCCATGGTGAACACGAGCCTGCAGCTGATCAGCTTCATCTGCGCGGTGACGGGCTGGGTGATGGCTATCGCCGTGACGGCGCTGCCCCAGTGGAAGGTCACGGCCTTCATCGGCAGCAACATCCTCACGTCCGAGATCGTGTGGGAGGGCATCTGGATGAACTGCATCTACCAGACCACGGGCCAGATGCAGTGCAAGACGTACGAGTCCATGCTGGCCCTGCCGCCCGACATCCAGGCGGCCCGCGCCCTCATGTGCCTGGCCATCTTCCTGGGCTGGCTCTCCTGCACCGTCACCTGCTGCGGGATGAAGTGCACCACCTGCGCCGGCGACGACCGGCAGGCCAAGGCGGCCATCGCGCTCTGCGGCGGCGTGCTCTTCATCCTGACGGGCCTGTGCGTGCTGGTGCCCGTGTCCTGGACCGCCAACACCGTCATCCGGGACTTCTACAACCCGGCCGTGCCCATGGTGCGCAAGCGCGAGCTGGGCCAGGCCATCTACCTGGGCTGGGCCGCCGCCGTCATCCTCATGCTGAGCGGGGCGGTGCTGAGCTGCACCTGCCCCCAGGGCGACAGGAGGGTCTACCGCCGGGGCTATTTGGGCCGCAGCTTCGTCAACACCCGCGCCTCCGCCCCCGACCCCCCGAAACCCATCTCCACCAGCAGCCTGCCCCTGAAGGAGTACGTCTGACACCATGGGCAGGGTGCGCAGAGAGAGATGGTGGCAAACAAGGGTAGGTGTAATGGATCAACTGGGACATGTTCTGTAAAGGTATAGATCATTGGCTATTAGTTGTTACTAGGCAGTTGATGTTGATTGATCCATTTACAGACAGTGGTCTGTGTCTACCTCTTTATTTTTCAGCTTGAGAGCTTGACTGACCAATATTGTATCTGAATGCTGTATCTGAACTTTTTTCTCTGTGTTTAAGTCATGAATTTAATTTATAGTAATTTATTTATGTATTTAATCAGATTGAAACTATATTATTCCAGGAATGTTGATGTGTTTCTACCTGTTTAAGACTAGAGGAAGCACAGCCTCTCAAAGCAGAAAGTGATGTAGAAGACATACATTTTCTCTTCAGTTGACATCAGGACCTACAGGGTAGCAGACCTCCAGTTGCTGACACACGTGATCAGTGGAACATGTCTAAGCCAGGGGTTACTGTACTGTGCATCGTTTGTGTTCAGAATGACGTGTGCCGTGGTTTCTCCCATTTGGCTTTGTTTGTAATGCACAGTGTTGTGAACAAATAAAAAAGTTTGAATAATCATTTGTGAATGTCATTATATTTTGTGTCTGACAATTCTATTTAGCAAGGACAACACTGGTGCATCTCCATCATGACATGTATGGTGTTCGATGCATTGCGTGTTCAGGCCACTGTTGTAATGTGTGGTTATTTGTGTTACTGTCACCTTCCTGTCGGTTTTGACCAGACTCGCCCTTCTTCTCTGATGTCTCTCATTATCAAGGTGTTTTTCTCATAATCTGGCCCTTTGTCTTGAGATCTGAAACCAGTTAGTGTGGCATCACTGTATATTCATGGAGAGGTAGTGTTAGTCAAAATAACTCTAATACTAATGGAAAATAAAAGACATGATGCTGTAATTAACTCTATTCTGTCAAATTAGCATTACCATCTCCCACAACAGGATAGTACTGACCTTTGCTTTACATTGGAAAGACAAATAAGACACATTTTACATTTACATTTTAGTCATTTGGCAGACGCTTTTAATCCAAAGCGATTTACAAGTGCAAGATGCTCATAAAATGAATTGCCATTTATTTTCATGAGTAAAGGAGATTAAGCAACCACACATTATTCTGAGACATTTAGGAGAGAAATAACAGACATTTGGTTATGGTTACTTTGGATCTTTGTGGGCTCTCTTGGTCTCTGATGTATTGTTTCCGCAATTTTCTGCCCCCAACTTTAGTTTCTGCCACATGCTAAGGACACTCCTGACTCCAGGCATATTCCACCCCCTTCTTCTCCAACAGATATCTTCCTTCCCTCCCACTGTCCTCCAGTCCGTGTCTTAGAGCAGCACTCCTCTCGGCAGGGGCTGTGAGGACCGGCTGTAAGGCTCTGTGCTTGTGGCAGGCCGGCTGCTTCCAGTGGCAGCTGTGACACTTTCACGGAGAGTCCATGAAAAAAGACACACTGGCCAGCGCGTCTGAAAAGGGAAACACAAGGTCACGAGTCTGAAACATTTTGGCTGCTGAGAGCTTGCGTGACAGTGCAAGAGGTGGAGGTAGGAAAGTGGTTTTGGCTCTGATACCGGAAGCAGGTCCAGTGCAGGGCACCTGTCAGGGCTCACCTGAGACACTGTCCTCTTCTTCTGGCATGGCCAGAGCCTCCCACCTCTTGGGTGCACTCTGCAGATCAGAGTGGTCATTGGACTTCAGTGCCTGCAATAGTGCCTTTCTCTTCAGGTACCTGCACACAGCTAAGGAGTGAAGCAATGCACAGTGGCAAAATGTCTACTTCTCTCCATCTCTTTTTCTCTCACTCACTCACTCACTTACTCTCACACACACACACACACACAGGTGAGGATTACTGAAAACCAAGCATAGTTCACATATCCCAGAAGGTGGCAAAAAGGATACTGCTGCTGGTGTTAGTATTACAAAGTTTGACATTGACACGGAAAAATACTGTAGATGATGGTCCTGTTAACGTGTTGGTAACTGAGAAAATACCGCCAATGCTGGTTGTGTTGATGATAGTGTTCGAGATACAGTAATGATACTGCAACTGGCGATAGCATTACAGTTTTAGTGGCTATGTTAACGCCACTGAAAGGATACTGTTGCTGGTGGATAGTGTTACAGAGCGAGTGGCTACAGTGTGAACAACACAGAAAGGATACTGCTGCCGGTAGTAGCGATCTGCATCCTGCAGCCACTCCAGCATGTCTGCCACGGAGGGGGCAGCGGCTGACCTCTGCAGACAGGCGGACAGGTCCAGAGTGTCTGCGTGCTGCTCGTACACTTGGAACGCAGCAGTTACCTTGTTCCCCACTGCATCCCTGACCATCTGCAAGGAACACCTACAAAAGGAAAAACATTCAGTCACGTGGCTGTATTTAGGGACAGGGCAGAAGCTGTGGCCTATTCCATAGAACATCACAGCATCACGGCGTCAGTAAAGTCAGGATGTGTCCCTCCTCAAGCACTGTCCCTACTGGTGCTCTCAGATAATGTTCAATTCCAGAAATGTTTACAGTCACAACACTGTCTGAGGGGAACCTATGAACGCTGGAGAAAGTTCAGAGGCTGAGACGCACAACATCTATTTTCTGGTGTAAAATCCAGCTATGACCATATTGAAATTACCAGCTACCAGCTGTTTTAAAACATATCTTGAGCTGGTCAAACCATGTTGAGTATGGAGCTGATCTGAGCTGATCAACCAGCTGTTTCAAAACCTACCTTGAGCTGCTTTCTTCAGCAGGGCTACCTTATGTCAGCGCAAAAATATTACATATTACGACTGTCCATATCGTTATCTCTATGGATTATCATCCAGTGGATGCAATAGTATTACATTACATTACATTAGAGGCATTTAGGAGATGCTCTTATCCAGAGCGACGCACAGCAAAGTGCATAAAGTATGTTCATTGAATTGAATCTACAGATGCTGTCCACTATTAATCATGTGATATAATACCTATACCCCAAGGAACATTTGCGTACAGCAAATTAACATCACAAGTGGGTCACCAAGGTCTCATGCTCACATTTTCTCAGCCATTTTCTCCAGGACTGTGTCCACAGCCACCAGAAGTTTGAAACGGAGGCGATCTTGCAGGTTAGGGAACCGAGCCAATGGCGTGCTTGAAATCTGCACGTTGTTGAGGGCAAGTAGCTGCTCGGCGAGGTTACACAGGGAGCCCATTAAAGGTCCACATTCTTCCAGCACGGAATTCCACACTTTCTGATTTTGCTCCAATGAATGAAAGCTCCTTTTCAGTGCTTGATGAAGCGACAATAATGCAGGCTTCGACATTTTACATCGGACATACCTACAGCCAGCAAATATGCAGCAATCTTAAACCAGTCGCTAGCTTGTTAACTTCAATAAGAATACAATTCTTAAATTGTGAGATGCTACCACGCTGGCTAGCAAAATACGAAGCTAGCAGCTATTAGTACAACATATTCACCGGTTTCTTGGCGTGCTTAGCGCATTAAACAATGAGGTCTGGACGCGGACAATTCACTGACAATTCTACCAAAAATCACTATCTGGAATCTTTAATGTTATTCTTACAAACAACCTCCAAAATATGAGTTTACAACGAAACACGTTGTACAGCGTGTTTACGTTCCAGAAGTGTTTCCGGTGGTATTGTAACATTTCCTGCATACGATTGGTCAGGATGAAAGTGTTTTAAAGGCTATTGGTCTATACGTCTTGAACGTCCTTTTTATTGGTAAGAAATTATATACTAACTTTGTCGCCTCTGATGTGATTGGGCGCAAAGAGCATGACGTAATTTCGTGTATAGATGATGACGCCACCAATGTTGGCGTTTTGATTGGCTGGACTGGACAACAGCGGTTAATTTTAAAAAATAGTCGCCAGCAAGGCGCTAACCGTTTTGGATTGCTTTGGTGCTGCAAATCGTGGAAGCCATTTCGTGAATTTTAGTCCATCATTCCAATATTTCATAAAATGTAAGTGTTTTATTGAGCTGCATTTGTAACCCTAGTACCGATTATGTTTTGCTGGCGGTGACTTGATCTCTGTTAACAGGGCTAGCTAGTCGGGGCTAACGTTAAAGTCAAGTTTCCAGGTAGCTAGCTAGGCAGTGGGCTAACGTTACTCTAGCAAATCTGTGATACCACTGAAAAAATAGCACAAGGTTAGCTAGCTGTCACCAACTTCCAAATATTCTGTTACATTTGTGATTTTCTTATGGGAGCGGCTAAGTTAAGTAAAATTATAAACCGACGTGCTTGCATGTTTTAACATCCGACTGATTACAGTTCGTTCTCCCCTCACTAGATCACCATGGCGCCGAGGAAAAGAACCACGAACAAAAGTCGTAAAAATGGCCCTAAGATGGCCAAACTGGAGGCTTTTCTCGACGACTTTGACAGTGAGGGTAAGTACGCGTTTAAGATGCTAACGTTAAGTTGCACCAATAATAATTTCCCAAAATGCAAGAATGACGAATTTGCTGTTCTGAAATTCTTGGGAAACGCAGATCCTTTCTGTTTAGACTTCTTCTGGAAGCTAACGTTAGCTAATATGAAATACCTGCTAATCAAATAATGGATGAACATTCAACCCTTCAGATGTTTCCCAGAGGTCAATGTTATTTTAAAATTGCTCGGTGAAAAGTGCATTAGCCAGATTCCAAGAACACTTCGAGCTGCCTAGCTATGTTGGCTAACTAACGTTAGCTAACTTTGATATGAAAAAAATTCAGCTAACCTTCTTTCAGTTCGAACTGTCCAGGGGTTTAACTTACTACGAAGGAAGCCATACCCAGGGTTTCTTTGCGTAACATGTCTCTACTAGCCCCCCCCCCCCCCAAAAGAACAAAAGCTCCGTGACTATACCAAGTTTTGTGTTTTCATATTTTACGTCAGTGTTGCGTCAAATGTACCCCTACTAGTGCATGCGAAGGTTTATTAAAATAACTACATGAATAGGAGCTTTCATTTTCTCTTGCAGACGGAATTGGGGAATCCTAAACTTCATGAGAAAATGTGTATTAGCTTTTGATTAATCGTTGTGGTTGCTTACTGGGTGAGCTGAAAAGGTTTTCAATTGCAATTATTCTCCTGACGGCAGTTCTTGCGCTCATTTCCTAGTAAAAACAAATGTGGAGAGAATGAAGGAGAGCACAAACTGCATTCTTAAGGATGCAGACAATTTCTACAACATGGCGCTGATAAAGCTGTCCAAGGCAGTGCGGCAGATGAACTGGATTGAGTTGTGCGGTAGGTGCCAGTGTATTCAGTCAACACATGGAAGTTGGCGTCTATGTTATATATTACCTGCATTTAATGATGTTTGGTGGACAGAAAGGTCTCCCTTTTCTTAAAATGAGGAGAGAGAACTTCAGTGTCCATGAGAAAAGGCTGACTCTCCTTTCATTCCCTAGAGTCTGAGAAGGAAAAAGAGAAGACACCAGAAGAAGATGCAAAGGTGCTTGTTTCCCATTTCCCTACATTGCAGCTTTATGTTTTTCATGTTTCTATTTTATGGTCCCAATAGATTTATAAAAACAATTAAAATGTATTTCTAACACAATTGCTCCATCACGTCCAGCTATATAGCTGTTGGCCCTTACCCCTGACTTCCTGATATTTGACAGGGCTCTAAATATAATTAGGGTGACTGAGGAATACAACATTGGATTTGTGCTCTCGGCTGGTTTTCTGCCTTAACACTGATTTGTGCATTGTGACGTTTTGCAGAAAGAAGAGGTGGCGGCTCAGGTGGAAAGTGTCATGGCAGAGGTTCACGCCATTCCACCCAAGTCTGCCAAGAAATGCAAGTTGTTGGAAGGCATACTATGCAGGATTATTATTAAATATTATAAAACTAAAATGCTCAGTTATAACCATGATACACTGGCAGCCTGTGTCTGTGTTCACTTCTGCCCAATACCTTGCTTGTCTCCTTGTATTTATTCTAAAAATGTTTCTGTGCTTGGCCCTTTTTGCTTTCTGTGCTGTATCTGAAAAGCATGTGTCCAATTCACTGAACTCAAAAGCTCTATGGTCCAATAATAGGAGGAGGAGGAGGGCAAGAGGAGACAAATAGATTGACCTATAGTATAGTAGTGAGCTGGGTTTGCGAGAGATAGCCTTGGTGGCTAACTCATAAGCAAGTGTCTGGCCAGTATTCAGCAACATTAGGTAGCAGCCGTTATTATCCCACCAAATTAAATTGGCTGGCCATGATAGCTGGCTCTCCCTGCACAGTACTGCTGCTTATCTTCGGAACATTCTACCAGTGTTTTTCCTCCTGGGCAGGGAGCTCATGCCTAAATCCAAAAGACTCCCTGACTTTTAGAAGACTTGAGATGTCTGATGAAAATAAACTCTATGGAGAATGAATTTATGTATTTGAGTAATTATGCATGCTTATGTTACAGAATTGTGCAATGCTTCCTTCCAGGCAGGCTAGAGCAGACTGAAATCCACTGGTGTGCTAGCAGTGGCTGGCATTGGTTCATTCACCGCTAACATTTCGCAAAAGTTGGCTTCCCAAAATTTTTGGTTTATGGTTTACCTATGGATATGTCAGTTGTACATACTTCTGACTGTCTAACTGCTATGAATGCAGCTATTACTTTTTTAAAGGCATGATTCTAGCGGTCTTCAGTACAATGCTACAAAGCTAGCCAGATCTGTTCCAGACCCTTAAAGCTGGCTACGCTATAACTTTGCTGCATATTACAGGAAGTCAAGAGTTTTTGCTATCTGAAAGTCCGTCGACTTGTCAGTTTTGGTAGAGCTGTACTTGCGAGTGACTGTGACTGGTATGAATTAGCTACTTTTGAAAGAGATGCAATTACAGTAACTTGGCTAACTAGCTAGTAACTAAATTCAAACACAAGTAACATCAGTTAAATAGCTAGCTAAAAAATGGCTTGTGTAGAAAGCAACTAGACCGTGGTTTTCTTAGCTCATTGCTGTCCCACGGTAGTCTGCTGGTATTGTGATACAAAGCTACCAGCAGCTAGCCAGAATCATCTTTGGGTGTTGGGCTGAGAATGAGGGTGCAGTAGTTTTAGTTGTTTTGTGTGTCAGCACAGGAGGGGGATGCAGGGAAAGCAATCTTGCATAGTGTGCCTTTAAGCGGTGCTAGCAGTTTCACTCAATGTCCTCCCTCTGGATCCCTCTCCAGTACATTCACGTGTGTCTCTCCTGCAGTGGTCCCGAAGCGCAATGGAGTGGGGGCAGCCTCTGAGGATGAGGAGAACGTTTCCCAGAACCAGGCTACCGTGAAGAAGGTGAGCGAGGCAGGGAGTGGCCAGGGGAGGGGCACTCAGCACAAGAAATGCAAACTAACTTAAGGCAAATGACAGATGCTTTAAGGTTTTTATTCTTTCTCCCCTTTGTAATAGGGTAAAACTACGAAGAAAGTGCCCTCCACCTCCAAAAGGGCTAAAGCTATCTCGGTCAGCAAGCAGAACGCCTCAATCCGGAAGTAAGGCCCTGCTGTTCCAAATGATCTGCCATGTTACTGAATAATGTCTGTGTGCTGATGCTGCCAAACTATTGATGCTGATGCTGCCAATAGTTTCCCCATATCGAGATTTGGTACGGGAGTTTGCTGAAATGATTTTAATACACACCGGCTCCTCTTTATAGTTGTGAAGATGCTCTGCTGTTTCCTTATCTCCCCCTCCCCACTTCTTCCTCCGAACACAGATCCAACCGGAAGCCCCTCATCACTCCTGCTCGCAACCTGGACTCCTCCCTCATGGGCCCTACTCCCCTGTTCACCCCACGCTTCGACTCCAGGTGAGTGACCGTAGAGGAGGCCGTCGGTTCGGCCGTGTTGGGCCTGTACTCGTCTGTGGGGGAGGGAGGTGGCCGCTGGGGTGAGCTGGCCTTCTCTAACCGCTCCTCTCCGCCAGGCTCCCGAAAACGCCGGCGGTGCGAGTGCCCCGGCACAAAGAAAGGGTCTACAGCATCTCCGTCAACGGCTCCCCCATCGCCGGCGGCGTCGACGACATCGTCCTGAATATCCCCTCAGGGAACGGAGAGGTGAGTGTGGGGGAAAGGGCGATGACCGTTTGTGCAGACCCCACACGTCCTGCTCTCCCTGTGCTGACTCCAGGGTCTGTGTGATTTCAGTGCCTCCAGCTGCTGGCCAGTGAGATGGAGTCTGTAGATCTGACCCAGCTGGATGATACCACGTTGCAGAGCATCAGACTGCTTCAGGTATCAACGGTCAAACCTCTGCTAGTGATGTCCGAGTCCCTATCCTCTCCCACTTTTTACTCTAATGCTAGGCTGCCGTTAGCTCTGCATATCTAGTTTCATTCAACTTTTTAATGATATAATTTAATATAGCTAGGAAGCTAAGCTGCTATAGCAGGACTGTTGGGTCAGGACTTACTTACTTACATTTGCCATGACTATAAAGCATGCAGGTGAGGCTAAGAATCATTGGCAAGCCTTGTTAAGCTTTGCCACGTCCTCAATTGCACTGCAGCAGTATGTAAAAACTCCTTCCACTGGGTTTTATACTTTGGTAGTCAGTGGAAAGAACCTCCTCCATAATTAACTTAACATTCTTTAGGGATACCTTAATTATCTATTGTGAATGTGGAATTTCTGACCTGTTATATTGTGATGTGTCTCAAGGACTCCCGACTGGCCAATTTTTAGTGCATTTACTCTCATTCACATGCATGGCTGCCATTCACTGCTGGCCATGACTGTGAAGCATATATAGTATACTGCTTAATATCTTTTCAGATTTCTTAATGATGGTGCTGGATTTCTATTCCAGGAAAAGATTCGACCAATACTCACTGATTGTGTAATGATTGAGGATGTTCATTTTAAAGATGAAATCCTACACCTAGCTGTCTGACACTCAATTTGCCCCTCTCTCCGTCTCTCACAGAATCGCCTCACGACACTCTGTGGACAGCCAAAGTGATGACCACAAAGGCCACTACCAGCTTTGTACAGGATTTATTTTGTTATACAGTTAAATGCAAAAGCATTGGGACAGTGACACATTTTTTATTGTTTTGGCTCTACTCCAGCACATCGACTTGCCTGTCAGCTTTAAGGTGGCGTTTGCATCCATATTCTGGTATCAGCACAGGAATTACAGCCCTTTATACATAGTACCCACCCCACCCAATTTTAATTATTGCAAAAGTAATTGGACAAATAAACATACTCTGAAATGGTTGTCATATTTAGTACTCTATTGTAAATCCTTCACATTTGATGAGTGCCTGAAGTCTGCAGCTCATTGACATCATTGGGCATCTTCCCTGGTGCTGCTCTGCCAGGCCTGTACTGCAGCCATCTTAATGTGCTGCAGTACAGGGCCAAAACAACAAAGACGTGTCGCTATCCAAATACTTCACACTGCACTGTATATATCTTTACCATCATTTTTCTCAGCTCTTAAAGTGTATATTTCTATATCATGTATTTTACTGTCCATCAGCAGGAGTGAAACACTTTTAATACTTTATGGTTATTTTAAAAGTGCCATGTTTTATATTTGTCATGTTTTTTGTCAGTAAGAAAGAATATGATTTACTATGTGCAAATGCGCACAGCATCTCAGCCTGGGTTTTTATTTCATTTAGTGTTTTTTTGCAGCAATCCATTACCTGAAAGGCTGGTGAGTTAGCTAGCAGGCTAGCACTCAGCCTGGTGCTTCACTTCCAATTCCAGTTGTCAGCTGCCCAAATGGCAGTGATCTCTGCCCATTCATTAGCTCCCCTGGTTGTGATTGTTTTAATTTTTATTTAGCAAATTTCATACTTTCAATACAGAACCACCTTAACCAAATGTGTGCTCTCATTTTTACGCATCTCGTGTAGTGTTCATAAAAATAACTGGCCTTGGTGTCAAACTCATGTTTGAATCTGCTTTTGAATTTACAATGGCTCTGAAACCACTTGTCAATCTTTGATCTCAGCAGACCTTCCTACCTACGTTTTTTAAAATCGTTAATCTATATTAATATACATAAGCTTCATTTGACTTAAGTGCGTTTGCTCTTGCACGCTTACCGTGCTCCGAAATGTAGCTTTAAAACCCTCATGCAATATTTACTGTCAGTTATATATTTGCCGGCAGGTTTTCCACAGTTCTTGCTAAAATAAAAACCTTTTTTTTTAACCCGCAGTGTAACGGTTGTACAGATCCTGCCCCAAAACCGCCTCGTTCACCACACATGCACACCTAAAACGATGCAAGGCATTTTCTCCCAATTGGAGCTTTATGTCTCATTTTGCTATAATACAATGGGTAAGTAAATTCTGTCTGAGGTTTACTGGCCTCGAGTGCGTGTCGTGAGTCATGAACGCAAGGCTGAAACGGTCCTTGGGGCTCTTCGTGCTCTGTTGAATGATGCCAAGCTGCTCCGGTGTTTCGTGTAAGATATAACTGGTTGGAGAGGTCTTTGAACAAGAGCGTGTTTCCGTTGACCCGTTTTACCAGCGAACCACATCCTTTTTTTGCCTGAGAATGGAGATGGAAATTTGTTTTGAAAAAGAGCTTTCAGTTTTAAATCCCATCTTCTAAGACCTCAGAATTAATTCCCACAATGTTCCGCCTTAAGTCGATGTTTGATCCCCTAAAAGTTGGCGTTGACTTGTTTGATTGTGCTTGCATACAGCATGTTCTAGTACATTATTGTCTATTCCTTCACACTGAGCACAACACCGTCTCTGCACGGAATCTCGTCAGCTGTGCCGATGTGGCGTGAAATGAATCTAGCGCGGTGCCGGTGGTCCGTCTGTCATTTCTTTAATAGCGCGATAATCACTGACACTCGACCAACTTGATGTGCGGCGCGTCTGGGTGTTTTGGACGGCCTACTTTGCAGCATCGTGCTTGGAAAATGGTCAATTTGGCTTGAAGGCGGATCTCGACATTTTCACCTGGAATTCAATTACGCCTGCTCTGACCGGAGAATGGGTTTCGCGGCTGGTGAGGGGAGCGTGCTATCCGGATTAATTATACATTTTGCCACAGCGCTGCCTAAAGTTCGACTTCCTGAAGGCAAATTTATTTTCCATTTGATCTCCAGCTGGTCACGGGGGCTGCTTGCGTCTGGCTGCTCCCCAATGTACCATCTACAGAAAAAAATAATGGGCGAGAGAAAGTGGTAGTTTATCATGGGTTTGAGATAGAAGAACTGGTAGTTTAGCTGAGGGGCTTGAAAGCTTAAATGGTTCTTGTATCCACTTCCCCCTCTGGTATTACCAGTTTTAAAATATTATGATTGCATTAGGAAATGGGTCATCCAGTTGATATGGATCCAGTTCGATGCTTTATATTAAAAGCACCACTGAAACCAACGTCATACAAGAGAACGGTTGGTGTTCACAGAAGGACCTATGGCTTCTTTTGTTGAATGGCCTCCTTTATCCAAAAAACAAAGCTACTGATTACTTGGGAGAGTGCTGCTTAGTCATGTCTCTAGTTTATTATTTTCAGCCCGAAACAGCTCTGATTCATTCACCAAGCCCCATTGTGAAGTAATCTGTACCCTGATGCTGAAGTATGGTGTTTCAGTCCTTAGCTGACCTGCAGGCTTCCACTGGCCCAGTGCTACAAACTGGAACAAGAGAGAGCTCTCAAAACAACCACACAAAATTGTCTTTTCTCAAGAGCACCCGGAACAAAGAGATGTAACCTTTCAAATCCTAACTAAAGCATACAATTATTGTCTGTTGACTTTTGACTATTGGCATACTGTATGAGACATACACTCACTGAGCACTTTATTAGGTAGACCTGTACACCAGCTTGTTAATGCAAATATTTAATCAGCCAATCGTGGCAGCAACTAAATGCATAAAAGCATTTGAGTGTATCTGGAGGCCACAAACATGTTTATTTATTTATTTTATCTTATTAGGTCCACAACACAACACCAAGCTGACTATATGCTTGGCTTTGAAAGGTCACCATGCACCATGCCAGTTGGTTCTGAATGGGAGTAATAAGCAGCCACCACTCTCAGTTCTTTAAAAAAAATATATAACTACGTTTCTATGTTCTATATGTAATATGTGATATTAATTTTACTTGCCTGATTTTTCCGTTTGCACTGAGCTACAGAAAGAGGGGAATTAGTTTTGTAGTGAAGGAATTGCAGGCAGAAAAGGTTGCGCCATTCATTATCCAAAGTTAATGTAAGCAAGTGTGAAGCAATCTGAAATCTATTGACACAAATTGACCGTTCATGTAGGCATAAACAAAATGGAATGAAAAGTTGTAAGGTTTCTATTTAAAATAAGTTACTTTAGCAACACAATTCAGAATTGAGTTTGTTAAACTGCTTCTCCAGCTAAAGACGTTACATCTTTGCAGAGTGAGTATGAAGTGTGGAAAAAGACTGACCTAGATTGAACTTTTTACTAATCCCGTATTGTGAATATGAAAGCAAGACTGCTGCCTCGTTGGCTGTTGACGTTGATTCGTGCTATAAGGAATGCTAGTTAGTCTCTATGAATCCTCTGTTGTTGCTGGTCTGGGGCCATCAGCCTGAGTGTTTAGAGGTTAACTTAATTGCCACAGCGCAATGTTGTTTGCCTTTCCTGACTATAACGCATATCACCACTAGGGAGCAGTGTGAGACCTCCTCACTCGCTGCAGGCTGTTGTTGTGGTCTTTCCTGTGGCTCCCGTGCTAAAGGCCTCCCTCAGCTCTGACAGCTGCTTCAAACCCCCAAGCCCACGCTGCCAGCCAGAGAGCCCTGTGCTCATGTGATTAATGACAGGGCAGTTTTAACCGATTCCGTGCTCTTGAATGAACACGCTTTAGAAGCAGTTTGCATGTTTGCTCTTGACAATTTCTTCTTTTTTTTTTTTTTACTTGGCGTGCACACATTTTAAGCTATCTCGTAAGCGCAAGAAGCTCTGCCCTCTTGATTTGACGGGGGCTTTTGGCACATTAAACGCACGCGGCTGACACGAGATGTAAATCTGCTGCGGAGAATGACCTGGTTTGGGGTCCGTGGAGAGCGGATGTTCCGTGATGCAGAGCCGGGGCGCGGGCGTTTCCCGCTGATTGCCCCGTGCTACAGCACAGCTGTTGGCATGAAGGGCTCCTGAGGGGGACGTTGAGATCCGTGTATTCGATTCTCAAACACATTTTGCCCAGGGGGAAAATGTATTCCGTGTGGTTTCTCCAGCATGAGTGCTCTGTCCTGGGAGGTAACAGATAAAACTCAATATGTTCTTGTGCTCTACTGTATGTTTTAAATCTTAACTGCTGCCACAGTCTCCACAGAGGGTTTGCTTCTCTTGAGTGATTACAGTGAGAAGTTTGTGACATCAAAATAAAACTTTCCCTGGCAGTGACACCATTGATAAAAGGCAGTACCTCATTTCCATTCTGACATCTTTTCAGGAGGTACAATAGGTAACTGGCTTATAAAAATAGAGAAATATGACTTTTCATACAGATTCTCCCTGCTGTTAACCACATGCAGTATCATGTTAGTTGTAGTGTGTCATTGAATGACCTGCCTTGCGAACAACACGATCAGCTGCCTCCATGTTTCTATTAAGTGTGGTTTGGTGTGGTATTCTTGTTGCTTCAGTTTCAGAGTGGGAGGTGTGTCTGTGTCCATCCTGTCTGTGTCCATCCTGTCTCTCCTGCACCGTGTGGGAGAGTCGGCTGTGGTCCACGGTGTGACTGGCCGCTCTGGCCTGGCGCCTGGCCTCACCACCGACCGCTTCGCTCACTCCTTGACCTTCAGAGCTCGGCGGAGCCAGCAAACGCTCCAATTAGCGCGCTCGTTAAGCCTGATGAGCTCATTAGGAGCTCGGAGCGAGATGTCACCTGACCTGTGGCTGTGCACCATTGACGATCCCCCACTCCCCAAACTGACCCCACCGATGGGGGCAGCACGCAACCTTTAACACGGGGGCATCTATCAGCGTTCCCTGTGCGCAGTCACTGTTCCAGCGCCCGGCCGCCATGGGCACGCACACCCACCCGGGGAAGATAAAACCGAGCCTCAGCTCGACAGATGCCACGGTCGTCGGTGCATGCCAATGAGGTTCCCTTGTTAGTAAATTTGGAGCTGTGCACCTGCTTGGAAAGGGGCTTTTCTTTTGGGAAGGAGGGAAGATGCCAGTGGGGGAATTGCCATTTATAACGCACGGCCTCATTTTCATTAAGCACACATTTGGCAGAGGTGCAGTGCGAGGTGAAGGAGGAACGTGGAGAATCACCCGGAGGGAAGGGGGCAGGGGTGGAGCCTGTCCAATAACGGAGTCCATGTCCCATAATGCATGCCACCCTCATCAGTCCTACAGCCCAGGTTGGGGAACTGGGGCAGGGGGCTGTCACCTCGGTGGCAGACTGGTCGTAAAGTGGGATCCTAAATTATTGGCACTCTAAATAAATATGCACAAAAAGTGCTGTAAACTAAAAGAAATAGCTCAGTAATTGACATAAGCTTTATTTTCCAACGTGTGTAAAGTAGTGTGCTTTATTAATGATTCAATGGAATCAACCAATGTCTTACATTTTTAAAATAAAAAAATGTATTTCCCCAAAAAAACAGGTTCCACAATTATGGACACCCCTATTTTAATACTTTATGCAAACATTGTATTTGTGATAAGTTAGGGAACACATTTTGAGGGATGACAAATAATTTCAGAATCATAGATATCATTGGGTTTGTGCCCCTCCTTCAGTTCAGGTTTTTCATGGGATTTAAGTCGGAGACGGAGATGGCCATTGGAGAACATGGATGCTGTTTTCACATAACCATTTCTGTGTACCATTTTGATGTACATTTGGAGTCATTGTCCTGCTGGACAATCTACCTACAACCAAGTCTCAGCGTCCTAGTAGAGGCAGCCAGATTTTCTGCAGGATTTCCTGGTAATTTGTTTAATTCATTGTGCCATTGATTTTAAATAGTGCCCCGGGACCACTGGCAGCAAAACATCTCCAAAGCGTCAATGACCCATCGCCATATTTGACAGTCGGTACAGGTGCTACTCCTGTGCATTACTCTTTTCCCACCAAACATGTCGATGGTGTCCATGGCCAAAATGTTCAATTTTAGTTTCATCTGGCTATAGCACTCAGTCATAATCCAGTCATAAATCCAGTGAGGTTTTGCAAACTCAAGATGGTTGGTTTGGAAGTGCCATTTTGTTGGCATGGAAGTGCCATTTTATGGGTCTTTTTGAGACTTGGTGATCCCACGATGCAACCAATCTCTGCTATCCTTGGGTTACTTATGGCCTCCCTCACCTGTGGTTTTCAGAAAAAAGAGATTACTAAATAAAAAATAAAAAACTGAGAGGCAATGTAAAATGTATTGAAATAAAAGTATGTGGTTTGCCCATATGTTTGGACATAACATATAAATCATTATCCCTGTTGTTTATTATATGCAATTTCTGGAGCCTACTGTATATCCAGCTACATGGGATAAAGTGACAAAGGATATAATGGTGGACTATCACTGAAATATTGTGATATATCTGTCCCCAGTCCTCGAAAGATCTCATCTCAAGTACAGAGCATGTACACAACACATAACAGTGCCAGTGCAGTATCTGTCTTCATACATATTTCATTTAAAACTCTGATTTTGTAACATTTTTTGTGGTAATTTTCTTTAAATGAAATATCTAGGTGGGTTTGCTTATGTACATGTCTTGCTAGCTGTGGAAATATCCTGTTAGCCAGGTGTTGAAGGTGGGAGGTTTTTTTTGGTAATGATCCATTCAACAAGAGCACAAGGCCACCTGCTGTGAGCGCCATCCGTACTTGGTGCTGCGTGCACTGCATTCTTAACTTC
Organism: Conger conger; assembly: GCF_963514075.1. NCBI lineage: Eukaryota > Metazoa > Chordata > Actinopteri > Anguilliformes > Congridae > Conger > Conger conger. The sequence goes on from NC_083768.1 coordinate 24,311,022, forward strand.
ACAGCTTAAACTACTTGAATGTTTTATTTAGAGGCTGTATGTTTTTGTATTTGACTTCTCTGCCCCTCTTATAAAACACATTAACGTGTCATCCCACATGACACACTCCCCCATAGTCCCGCTGCTCTGTGGAAACTGCAGGATGCTACAATAGGCACTCTTCTGTACCCAGCACGTCCCCGGTGTGTCACGGTCCCTTATCTCTTCCTCTCCCTCTCATCCCCTCTCTTTGTCTTTCTCTATGTCTATATCTCCCTCTGTCTCACTCTTTCTCTCCCTGTCACGCGCCTCTCCCTGCCTCTTTCATCATTAACTTTTGCGTCTGACACGTCGCCCCTCTGCATCCCTCTCACGTGTCATTACCCCAGAAACCAGCAGGAAAACGCCCTAATTAAGTCCCCGGATCCCACAGATTACCAAATTTGAGTTTGGGATGAATGAGGCTGGCGGAGCCCTTTTTTTCTTGCCTGCCAAATTAATTCTCTGGTGCGTCCTGTTCCCCTAAAAACCCCATCCGTCAAAAACGGTTCTAATCGATTTATTCCGAGTCTCTCGGTCTGCCACCGGCTCTGCCTCGGTCAGCTGAGCGCACCGAGTCGAGGCGTCAACAAAGCCTGCGCGCGTGTTCTGGCTCTGCTGCTCAACGAGGCATTGTGGGAAACGTGCGGCAGGCTCCGCCGCGGCGTGACGAACGCGCTGTGCGTTCTGACGGAGGATGAAGGCTCGGAGATGGGGAAGAGGGAGGCTGTGAAGCTGGGTTTGCGGTGGGCGGTGGGGCGGCTCTGCCCGGGCCCCCCCGGGCCTCTCTGGGCACGCTCGCCAGGGCTTAATGGCGTTTTGATGGGACGCCTCTCTGCCGCGCACAGCCCAGATGACCCTCGCCGGGGAGGAGAAACGCCCGCTGCCAAAGCGAGAGCTGCCAAGTCAGAGTCGAAAATAACAACCTGGAGATTACAGGATGCTCTGATTAAACGCCTGACCCACAGATTACCGGTGCTTCTACATCGCAATTCCACCCACGGATTGCAAAATATATGGTACACGCACCCCAGGAAGAGATTCTGTTTCAACACCCCACCCACGGATTACTGGAGTGTGTGCAAACGTCAGCCCAGAGATACGGGCGCTTCTCCTGTTCTTCAGACACATTCAGCTGTTGTTTAAGCCGCAGAATTGCTTTGAGCTCCACTCACTACAGTGTCAAAGAGTCATCCATTTTGTTTGTTTTGCAGATACCCTTATCCCTATCTTTACTGTGTTTAAAGCTCTTCATCATGCTTAAAGGTACAACAACAAAAACAGCAACAGCAACAGCAATGTCCCTCTTGAACTCATAATCTTCTGCTTCGGAATCCATTGTTGGTGAAAAAATGAACGCACTCCAAAAAGACCTCTGGGCAAGATGCAGAGTCAAAGAGGCTGTTAGGAAACTAAGACCAAAAACCTGTACGGCCTCTTTATTTCAGAATCCACAGTTCTAATCGCTATGCAGTGATGCACCTGTGGGCCCTCCACGCCAACAGAGCATTTCATTCAACAAATTCAAGCATCAAATCACTTCTCTGAGCAAGTCTCAGATCTCCATAAATAAACACTGTTCTGCTATTTCAAGAACACGAAACACAATGCAGTCTGGAATCTGCCCAGGTTAAAGCGTGCATGAATTAATTTGAGAAATGTTCTTCCATTCCTTTCATTACACAGAAGGGGAGTCGAAAACAAATGGTATGGATGTTACTGTGGAACCCAGGACTGCCAGTGAGAAGGATAATTAGGTATTTTGCTGCCCTATCCTTTCTCTAGCCTGCCCCTGAGTCTCCTCTAAGATTCACAACTGATGTTTGGTTTACGTGCCCCCACCTTTTTGTAAAGCAGCATTTCGATAAAGTATATCACCCTATTTGTGGGAGTAATATGGCCCGATGCGAGCCTAAATTACGTATAAATGACACAGCAAATTGGAAAATTAGGAGGGGAGGGCTTGGGTAATTTGCTACCAAACAGTGTAAAACCAATTCATTAGGAGAGCAGGCACAGAAAGCGGGGATGGGGTTAGTGTTGTCCATGAAATCTCTGGAAGAAAGAGCAGGTAACCTTTTGTCTTTAAGTCCCTCCTCTCTCACTCACACACACGTTATTCCTGCCAAACCCTGCGGTCTAGCACACGGATACAGAATCTCCGATTGTTCTCATTTTCTTATATACACTGAAAAGTAATTGAAGTTGAATGGAAGTCTGACATGGTGGACTGACTTCGTTGTGTGTGTGTGTGTGTGTGTGTGTGTGTGTTCATGCTTGTCAGAGAGAGTACCAAAGTATTTGTGTCTACAAGATGTGTATTTATATATCAATTGTGTTAGTGTGTGTGTGGAGTGAGAATACACACCTGGTGGATGAGGAGGTGTGCAGCCCCCCGCCCCCCCCCCTGCCCCAAACCCATCAGATCACATCAGACTTCATCATCCATGGTCCAGTGCGCCCCGCAATGACGAGGGGAGGTGATTACCTCACCTTATCAGCGTCCCAGCCCGTCTGACAACACACCTGAGCTGCTCCTGGAGGAAATCACCGTGCGCTGCTGCACTCCAGTGGGCCCAGACAACACGGCAGGAGGCCCGCTGTGGAGGTCAGGCAGGAGACGCGCGGGGTGAGGCCCCATCTCCGGGAAGACTCATCCTGATTAATGCCCCACTGCCACTGTGCATGCGGGTGGGCTGTGTGTATGTATGAGAAAGAAAAGATCAATGTGGAATCCGCCTTTGATTGGCTGGCATGCACAGCATTGCCATCCAGCATGGCAGGCGTATAGCTGAAGATGATAAATGGGTTAATTTTAATATAATTTAGTATGCAAAAGAGGCTTATTCCGTGGTTTTCCGGACTTCCCACAATCGTTCCTTCATCCTGCTTTGACACTGCTAATGATGTTACGACAATATTCATTCATATATGAACACTGACACGCCCACACACAGTCCTGTAGACAAGGTAAACTGGCCATGACCTACAATGTGTTAACCAGGCACTGGTGTGTGGGTCTCCCATCCAAAGTGTGGGTTGGGACACCCGATATGTGAGAAGTAGGGGGTGGAGGGGGTTCAGACCACAGATGGATTTCCAGCTTGATTCCAGAGAGTTTGGGGGTTCGGGTCCAAGGCCTGTGCTGATCAAACTCGCCCACTAGCCTCACTAGAGTCTCGTTATCTCTCTCACCATCTGCCCAAACTGTCTATTTTTTATTATTTTTTATTTTCTGCTTGTGGGGAAAAGCAACCTAGTTGGTAACCAAAGCAACGGGTGTGCTGGACCTGTAACATCAACATACTATGGCTGCGTATTCTCAGGTGCCTCATGAAGTTTTTCAATACAGGTGTTACAATAAAATACATATCCCATTACACATGGGTATTTGAATTTTGAAAAAAACATCTAAGTGTCCAGGTGAAAACCCAGTCACTAGGGCATAGCCAGGCTATATCCTGGTAAAACCTGAGCTATACTGGGGATAACCTAGTCTGTGTATGTCAAGACATCTCTCAACACTAGATTCTCACCCTCTAGACGTCCAGATTCTGGGTTTTGCTCTCTGGGTTGTAAGATTTGAGAAAAAACGAATTCTGCACATGCAAAGCAGGGGCTTCAAATTTGAAATAGGCAAGCCTGCTGCTTGGCTCATCTGTCTCCTGACATTTCAAAGGTATTCCAGTCAGATACTGCTCATTTCAGTTCAACTGCTCATGGAATCCTGTGTGTATTTCTTTCAATAAGTGTATGGAAATGGTCTGTCTTTCCTATTCACACCTTAAATTCCTACAGGGCAGGCTGCTTTTTTTATATTAATTCCAGGTTCAGTAGGTGAATTTGTGTAACATGGCATAACCCATTTGCATCTAAATCAATTTTCCGTGAATTTAATACGTATATGGTTGTTTTATGTATGCCCCCCGCCCCCCAATATAGGTCTACATCTATGTGTAACCGTGCATTCTGCTATGTTTCTCTAAAATGCTAAATATTGTACCTTCGCGCAGCTTCCTTATTTCTTATCTGTTCTCCCTGGATTTGAATAGGGAGTATTGCGCAGCTGCGTCCATCTGCCAGAGATTCTTGGCAATAAAATATTTATTTACTCTTAGCCGAATCAAGAAAATTAAATAAAAGAAGTAATAATAGTAGGCCTACTGACTGCAAGCGTTGAGAAATGAAGACCCTTTGTCACTGCTGGATTTTTCTTTATGCTATTTTATTAAAACCTGCAAGATCGCTTCCAGTCATAGCGGATACACAATAATGAAGCTCGAGCGCAGAGTTCTCGTGGGATTTAAACACATGAAGGAGCTCTGCCGCGATTCCGAGATAGGAAAGTAGGCTTTTGTAGTAGGCTACCATTCAGGGTCATAACGCCCGTCACAGGTTGTGCGTTTCTCTGGAAAACGGGTAATCTGACAAGAGTTCGTGGGCCATGCCTAGGTGGCATCGACTGATCGAAGAATGATTACAGCAAAGTTCAACAGCTTCCTACTGTCAGAACAGGTGAACTTAATTAGATTTAGTGTTGGGCGTTTCTAAGGAAACGAATGGAATCACACGGATCAGACATCTCGTTTCTATGCAGGCACAGCTCCACGAATTTGCTGTTTCAAAGAATGTCAACGTTATACGGAATAAATGAGTTTGGCCTCATGTATTCCAGTCCTGGAAGCAAGCAAGGTAATGAGTTTGGCCATCATTACTTTGAAACCAAAATGTACCGAAATAAAACACTATTAACTTTCTCCGTACATGCAGCGCTGGGTGTTTTTCTTGATGGCATTAACTGTGATGAAACATTTTTGGCAATACTTGGAAATAATAGCTTGGCCATCCATATGCTAAACAACACATTTACATTATTCAAACAATTTTCTCTCCATAAGGTCAGAGCTTAAGCTTATTCTAATATTTACCTTATCTGAAATAGTGTATTAAACGTTATATTCAAATGGTAGGTATATCAACCTCTACCGCGATCCTTGTCTGATCGAGGATTCACGCGCGACGTCGTGATTTAAGTGTAAAAAGCACGAGCTCAGAACATAGGCTACATGAATAATTAGGCCTAGGTATATTTAGAAAAAACATCAGATCACAATTTAAAACAATTCTCACACAACAAGACACGTTTTTACAACAATTCGTTGACACCACCTCCTCTAATCGCATATTTGTTGCTATTCATGTAGCAAACCAACAAAAAAACAGCTACTTACACAGGCGTGTCATTACACCTGTGCGAAACATGCATATTTAAATGCCAGCCGGGGTGTTTGTTATTAATGTTTAAACCTGTCGTGACTGATGCTCGGAGTTAAACGTTCTGACGGGAAACGTATGGCGAGTGGTGCAGAAATGGTCTTGGCAAATTGGGGTGACGCAAGGTGACCTTGTTGGTTTTGGTCGTGATCGTATTTTCCTCGAAAGATACATAAATTAAAGCGAAATGAGTATCTCCATCTAAATGCGTGACAGCTGCGGTAGGTGCTCGCGATGCGTAATGGATGGCGAGTCCCACTCGCGCACTCAGCATGGTGCCTCAAAATGAGTAGGCTTCCGCAACTTGACGGAGTGAAGGTCACTGCTGCGCCCAGTTCAGAATGTGAAACATAACTTGATTAGTTTCATTTCACCTGCATCATGTTTAGAAGTTAATTGTTTTTGAAGCACATTGCATGGGAAGATTAAATACTGTAAATGTATAATACAAAATGTCATCAATTCAACATATGCATGAACATTTGCAAGGAAAAATATGAGATGAATAACCCCCCCCCCCCACCATAAAAACACAGAGGGACAGTCTGTCCTCATTATTATTTTTACAGAGGGAAAGCAGGGGGGTCACAGAAATTGTACAATACAGAAACCATACAGAAGTGCCATGTTGGGGTTGAGCACCTGGCTGCACAGGGGGAATTAATACATGTTGTAACAGTCAGCTGCCCTTAAGACTGCACCATGTGGTTTCCCTGTATATCAGTTTTAAACATAATTTATCATGTTTAAATGACTGGGCAGCCTATACTAAAATAGAAAATAGCTGTACCTAAAATGACAGAATAGCTTGCATTGTATCTTGATTTCAGGCCTGATTTAGATAAAGGTTCCCTACAAAGGGAAGCATCCTTCTGTTTCTTCTGTCTTTTTTCATCATTGTTCTTTCCATTTGGAATGATGCCAAAGTTGGCATGGAGTTTTTGTTGGCTTTAAGTACCACTGAACATGGCTTCATATTGCATGATACATAATTTGTGTGTGTGTATGTGTGTGTGGGTAACACACTGCATTTGAATTAATTTCTTCAAGGTGGAGGGGGGGGGGGTGTTGGCAGGGAACATGCCCCTTCACCCCCCTAGTGGGTTATATGTCTCGGGGTCTTTGTATAACCCTCCCAATATTCAAACTATAGTCCTTGATTCACACTATCATTTTCTTCTGCAATATCTCAGAGATATTGGACCAACAAGTAAGATGCTCCTCGCTGCATGATGGGATGTCTCTGATCTACATTGTCCAAATGCAGATATATGAGGTTCGGAAAACAACCAATCTATTCTTGCCCTCAAACGGTAACCATGGTTACTGCATGTTTAACTTGTTACTGTACCTTTGGAGATCATCACCCGAGTGTGCATAACAGCTGCTTGCCCAGCATACAGTACAATGTTAATCCGTACTTTATTACAGCTACAATAACACTACCTTAAAGGAAGAAAAGGTGTGAGAATTAAATTGCCGGTGGAAAGCCTCAACCCACACAGGCTTACCTTTTGTCCCCCGAACAACTGCTTTGATGTGCCCTTGGACATCGAAGGTGAATATTAATTTTCTTTCATTCCCCCTCCAGGCCGAAGAACACGCATCTCTGTCCTTCATGTAGATTTTCTCTGGTCACGTGGTGCGGTAAAGCGATTTAGCCGTACCCTTGCTCCGAGGGGTAACCGCATTCCCAGTGGGGTCTTGGTGTGTGGATCTGTGATGGATTGGGCTTACAGGGTGTTAGTGTGTTCCAGGACAAAGCAGGAAAACAGGGCCCACAGAGGCGCTCGCTGCACTGGCTCTTTATCTTGGCGTTAGCATTTTTATTGTAGTGTTAGGACTGTTTATCGTAGCCTTAGGGCTGTGTATCGTGACGTTAGGGCTGTTTATCGTAGCCTTAGGGCTGTGTATCGTGACGTTAGGGCTGTTTATCGTAGCGTTAGGGCTGTGTATCGTGACGTTAGGGCTGTTTATCGTAGCCTTAGGGCTGTGTATCGTGACGTTAGGGCTGTTTATCGTAGCATTAGGGCTGTGTATCGTGACGTTAGGGCTGTTTATCGTAGCATTAGGGCTGTGTATCGTGACGTTAGTGCTGTTTATTGTAGCGTTAGGGCTGTGTATCGTGACGTTAGGGCTGTTTATCGTAGCGTTAGGGCTGTGTATCGTGACGTTAGGGCTGTTTATCGTAGCGTTAGGGCTGTGTATCGTGACGTTAGGGCTGTTTATCGTAGCATTAGGGCTGTGTATCGTGACGTTAGGGCTGTTTATCGTAGCATTAGGGCTGTGTATCGTGATGTTAGGGCTGTTTATTGTAGCGTTAGGGCTCTTTATCGTGGCATTAGGGCTGTGTATCATAGTGTTAGGGTTCTTTATTGCGGCATTAGGGCTCTGTATCGTAGCGTTAGGGCTGTTTATCCTGGTGTTAGGTCTCTGTATCGTAGCGTTAGGGCTGTTTATCCTGGTGTTAGGGCTCTTTATTGTGGCGTTAGGGCTGTTTATCGTAGCGTTAGGGCTGTTTATCCTGATGTTAGGGCTCTTTATCCTGGCGTTAGGGCTGTTTATCATAGCGTTAGGGCTGTTTATCGTAGCGTTAGGGCTGTTTATCGTGGCGTTAGGACAGTTTATCATAGTGTTAGGGCTCTTTATTGTGGCGTTAGGGCTCTGTATCGTAGTGTTAGGGCTCTTTATCCTAACGTTATGGCTCTTTGTGTGCCCTTTATCGTGCGCTGGCCTGAGGTGCTGCTTGTCGAGAGGGGATAAGTAGTGCTCCTTCTTCCTGCTCCTGCCACTCTGTAAGGATGCGTCCTCTCCAGGGACGTGCGCCTGTAATGGCCAACCTCTCCACTTCTAATGATCTTCAAAAACACAGCTATCGTTCAAACTGATTAAATGTGTAGCCACTACATTCAATTATTCCCCCTCCTTCCACTCATTACCATTAGAATATGACCTAGCCATCCGTGTCCTCTGCGTCATGTTTATTAAGATAAATGGAATTGGCGGTTATGGCGTCGCGTGTGTCCTGTCTGCTCTGTAGATAAAGTGCTGTGGGAGGGGGAGAGCAGCCCCCCTCGCTTTCTGTGACTCCGTTTTGTTTGCGTTTCAGGGAGCCCCTGATAACGATAACGGTAGCGTCGGTGACCCACGATGCTGACCTGTGAACACGCGTGTGCCTGTGCTGTACGCATGCACGCTCTCCCATCTGTCCCTCCTCACCTCTGCTCTGCGCTTCTACACTGACACTCTCTGAGCGGGAAACTGCTCAGCCATCCAAAAACGCCAACCTCTTGGGAATGAGGTGGGCAGTGCTGCAGAGGCCAGTTTCTGTACCTGTGTGAGTGTGCTTAGCCTGTCTGTGAATCACATTTGCTGCATATCTCTGAATGGTGGTGTTGCTGTGAGTCCCTGCTGGTCCCTGAATGGCGGTGTTGCTGTGAGTCCCTGCTGGTCCCTGAATGGCGGTGTTGCTGTGAGTCCCTGCTGGTCCCTGAATGGCGGTGTTGCTGTGAGTCCCTGCTGGTCCCTGAATGGCGGTGTTGCTGTGTGTCCCTGCTGGTCCCTGAATGGCGGTGTTGCTGTGAGTCCCTGCTGGTTGTTGTTAGTGCTCTCTCTCATAGCCAGTGTGACACATGGTCAGGATTCTCCCAGCCTCATAGGCTAAAGGCCCTGCAGCTGGCCAGGTCTCGTGGCTGCAGAGAGAAGAGGAACAGGAGCGGGGGAAATGGGTTCACGTCCGTCCCTAATTGGTTGCGAAGCCCTAAAAGAGTCAGCAGAAGGTATCTCGATTGTCTCATTAGCATCAACCTATTCAGCACCTTGCAGCAGCTGTTTACCCTCAAACCTCACCTCCCAAATGCCCAATCACCCCACCCCCACTCCTTCCCCATCTATGACGGGTGTGAGAGGTCCTGGTGAGTGGAGCTGCTGATTGTGTGTGTTTTACCAAGACGCAGCTCACTGGAGTCACACGCAGAGACCTGAGGAGAAACGACATCACCTCACACCCATGAGTCCCATACTCTGAATAGTGATTATACATATACCGTACGCACACACAGACACACACACATGCACACACAGACATTCACACACACACACACACACATGCACACATACAAACACACACACACAGGCACACACGAGCACACACGCAAATACACAGGCAGGTGCACACACACACACACATACAGACACAAGCACACACGCAAACACACAGGCAGGTGCACACACACATGTGCACACCCACACACACACATATACACACACACACACACAAACACGCAGGCAGGTGCACACACATGCGCGCACACACACACACACACACACAGAAACATACAGGCAGGTGCACACACACACACAGAAACATACAGGCAGGTGCACACACACACACACACACACACACACACACACACACACCCTGAGCTCAGGCGCTGCTCTAGCCTCAGAGCCTCACTTTAGGCACGGTTCCTGAGGTTCTTGTTCCCTGCCCAGCAGCTCTGAGATGACCCGCCTCCCAACTTTAAATCTGTCTGGCTTCCTGTCACCAACTTTACTTTCTCACGCTCGCTTGCGCTTTCTGTCCATGTTTCCATTTCTGCTATCTCTTCTCACTCTCCCTCTTAATCCCTCTTCATTCCCCTGCCCCGTTTTGTCTTTGTGTGTCGGACTCTTTCTGGCTCCCCGTTTCCAGTACACTAGCTTAATTTGCTAATCATGTACAGTACAGTACTATAACTGCTTACTCTGGAGTTTCCTGTCGATCCCCCCCCCCCCCCCCACTACCCGCCCAAGGTCATGTGAGCCCCTTTAATTGCCTGTTATCAATTAAATGTTGACATGTAAACTCCAGAGGGGGGGGGGGGGGGGGGGTGCGTTGGATGCTGCTTATCTTTCCCCTCCCAGCCACCCCCACACCCCAGCCGCCTCCCCGCCCCCCTCTCTCTCCCTCTCCCCGAACCTCGACATCCTCTCCCGCCACTTTAAATAGATCCTGGAGTGGGTGAGGAAGCAGGGCTTTGGGCGGTGGGAGTTAATGCCTTTTTAATGAGCCCGGGCTCAATGTGACACGGTAAACGCACCGGATCCGCCGTCTTTATCCCCGCCGCTCCACGCCGGGCCGGCCGCGGCCGACGCCCGCTCTCCTCTGACCTTTTCATTCCCGGGTCCCCTCCACGGCTCCGCGCCGCCAATAACGTACACAGCCAGAGAGATTAATATTGATACAGCGACAGTAATTAATATTCTGCAATTTCGCCGCAGAAGCGGAGAGGGCTGCCTGTGCTACAGCATATATTACAATCCTGCTTCATCTAATATTAATGCCACTTGGGCTGATAGTTTAATATGAGTTATACCAAGACGGCTAAACTGGAGAATAACAAAGAAGACAAATTACGGATGAATGAAATTCCCTTTTTCTCCATTATTGAAACAGTCAAAGGGATATGATGAAATAATAAAGGCATGAAAGACTTGAAATATGAGCGCAGCCCTTACACCTGGGCCCAGACAGATTTCTACTCCTTAACAGAACATCACACACCTCTGTCAGAGAACTTTTAATGAAATCACACACATTTGTTTCAGTTGTCTGATGCATACATGCATACGTAAACTTTATTTTGGAATATATTATATCATAAAGCATGTATTTTATAAAAGGATATTCACGTAGTACAGAATGTTTAACATTTTGTTATTGGCCTATAAAATGTGTTATATTTACTCATCTGTGGTGAAGGTAGCATAATGAACAGTTGGGCTCTTTTTTAGTGTAGCTGAGTTTCAGAGTTAATATCAAGGCCAGTAAGGTCTGTAGCCTTTGTCCTCGAGATCCACAGGATCTAGCTACTTTACATTATTAACATGAAACTGTCCAATTACATGGTTAACGTCCTTCACTTGGGTCTGAAATAGGTTGGGATTCTGCTCATTGTGCCAGCGTTTAAGCTCTGTCATAGTTGGTCTTGATTCAAAGTACTTATTTTGAAGGGGGAAATGTGAATCGCCCTTAAATGCCGCAGATATAAATACGCCGTTGAATTGAAGGCACCTCGGGTTTGGACAACAGGAAATGGGTTTTTACACGGGGGGTAATAAATTGATAGTGGATGATTATCCCTTGGCAGTGTCTGGGGAGAGATTTCAGTTTTGTCCATCCCTGCTGAGACGGGCATGTTTAGCTTTAGTGCTGGGTAATGTAATGTATCAGTAATGTATAGCCAATCCAATTCCGTCTCTCCTGCTTTAGGCTGCCTGGCCGCTCGGCCCTGGCGTCTTATCGCCACCGTTTAAATAAAAAATAAACATTTGCAAGTTGTGTGCCTGCATTCAGCCGACTTTGGTAAAATGTGTGTGCACGTTGTGCACACGTGTGTGTGTGTGTGTGTGCAGGAGGGGGCTTGTGTACGGCTCTGAGAGATAATTTGTTTCTCTTATTCTCCTCTCTTTAATTACAGGGATGTTTCTTCTTGCCTAGGGGAAGAGACTGTTTGGGAAATGGAGAAGGGGTTTGGGGAAGGGGGAAGGGGTTTAGAGAAGGGGGGAGCGGGTTGGGAAGAGGAAAGGGGTTGGGGAATGGGGAAGGGGGGCAGTTTGGGGAAGGGGAGAGGGGTTAGAGGAATGGGGGAGGGGTTTAAAGAAGGACGGAGTGGTTTGGAGAAGAGAGGGGTTAGAGGAATGGGGGAGGGCTTTAGAGAGGGGGGGTTTAGGGAAGGGGAGAGGGCTTGGGGGAAGGGGGTCAGTCTGAGCACAGCAGCCCTGGCAGTGACAGTGTAGGTGTGTAGTCTTGCCTCTGTTGTTTACGTACACACGTTCAGCATAGCCTGTGCTCTTTATGCGTCTCCTCCTCTGGTAGATATCACATTATATGTGCTGTAGATTTAGTGAGAACAGAATGCCTGCTGCTGTACTCCTCATCCTCCCGCTGCGCCTCCTCTTCATGCCAGACTCCCACCTCCCCTCTCCACAGTTTTTACGTCTCCTTAAGAGCGGCAGTGTTTCCGCGCTGGAACTTCTGGTCAAGTGAAGCGCAGCTCTGACGCTCACGACAGGCCCCGGATCCTGATGTGAGGGGAATGCTGAATGAGGAGGAGAAGTGAGGCCGGTGTAAACACACACACACCCACACACACAAACGTGCACACACCCACACACACACACACACACACCTACACACACACCCACACACACCTACACACACACACACACATACACACACACACACACATACACACACACACACACACACACACACACACCCACACACACACACACACACACAAACGCACACACACACACACCCACACACACACACACACACACACACACACAAACGCACACACCCACACACACACATACACACACACACACACACAGACACACACCCACACACACACACACACACCCACACCCACACACAAGTCTCGGCTCACACACACACACATCTCGGCTCACACACACACACACACACACATCTCGGCTCTGTCTTTGAGATGTCAGCACTGCTCAGCTGCCAATCCCGAGGGGCCAGTTCACATCAGAACTCGGAACCACTGTAAACGTGTCAGAAACAACAAAAGTAAAGGATAGAGAAAAACACACAGTGCGTCTGGGGTTTACGTCACCAGCTGCCTTTGATATGCCAAAAAACGAGCCATTCTCTCTCGGCACAGATTGAGATAAAATATGACTGTGGATAATTATTATGGTAAGAGATGACACTTTCCATGCAAATGAGTAGCTGGTTCCCTTGCCGCTGAAATGCCAGTCCTGCAGTCCTTTCTTCCGGCTGGTTAGTCGTTATTAAGTTTTGAATGAAATTGCAGGAGACACGATGATGGTTTTTGATCACAGAATTTTAACAAGACAATCTGGCCACGGCAGCTCCTCTCCGCTAAAGCTCATTTTAAATGCGGATGTGCTTTTCGCTGTCTTTCCCGTGCTCTCCCCGCCCTCTCTTTCTGCGCTCATCTGAAAGGCTGATTCTGGCTGTCGTATTGATTTGTGCGGAGAGAGACAGAGGCCTGCTCCTCTCTCTCGGTCGGCGTGTTTCCTCTCGCGGTCCCTCCGCTCCCTTTGTGGGAGAAAAACAGCGCTGTGCCAGGTGGTCTCTGTGGAGCCGCGCTCGTGATGAATCCTGGAGCCTGCGCGTGTCATTAATCAGGCCGCAGCTGTGCGTCTGAGCCGCGCCCGGCCTGAGCGCCTTGGCGACCGTGAACGCTCACCTGAGCGTGACCGCGCCCGCGCCCTTCCCACCCGGGCAGGACCGTTACTCACCTGAGTCGCAGAGGAGAGCCTGAGCGGGGGTGAGGGCGGGGGCAGGTGTTTTCGACCCTCTCTCCTTGTTCACGGTCGAAATTAAAACGGGCCTTTCTTACGGGCTGTCTGTCCTTGTGAGACCACCGTCATCAATCAACCTGCAGAGAGGAGCCTGGAGAGGAGGAGGGAGAGAAGGAAAGAGAGAGGGAGGGAGAGAGGGAGAGACGGGTGGAGGATGAGGCAGAGGGGTGGTGCAGGGTGAGGGTAACATGAGAGAGAAAACCATGGATAAAGCTTGGTAAATTGTCCTAAAATAAGTACATTGTTCTAGAGAATTCCTGGTTCCCTGGTCAAGTTACAATATTCCATTCCTCTACATTTTGTCCATCCATAGATTCTCAAATCGCTGCAGTGAAACTTTTATTTTCTGTTATACTTCTATTCTTTGTTTGTGTGTGTCCATGTATGCATGAATGGTGAGCCGTGTTAATTCCAGGGGAATTAGAGCGCTGTGTTTGCTCCAGGATAGCAGCTCTCTTCAGATGAGCTGATTTGAGCAATTAATTATGAGTGGAGGCCTCCGACAGTACCAGCCACAGGCAGAGCAGTAGCACAGCGATCACCGTGGCCCACAGACAGGGATGGGTATTCTACCACAACAGACACGCAGTAAATCTGCTGCTCTGACTCATTTCAGACTCCGCCTCTCTTCCTGTCTCATCTCTCCCTGTCTCTTTCTCTCTCTCGTTCTCCCTTTCTCCAATTTAAAAATATATATTTTTAACCACCCTTTTTGCCCATGTTTGATTGCCCAACTGAAATATGAATCCAGTCCCTCCCACGCCTGCAGCAGTGACTCTCTCTGTTAGTCTGTAGAGTGAGTTTGACACGCATGCTGTGTCAAAGCCCTGGGACCGCACCACTGACTACACGCCCCAGTCACAGAGTTGACGTGACTTCAACAGTAATGGGTTTCTAGCCGGTTTCAACTGGGATTTGTTGGTCCAGTGGCAATGCAGCCTACACTGAGATGAGATCGCGAAGAAAGCCCCAGCTTACATGGCCTTTAGGAGCATGCTCAGCGTTCAGTCCAGCCTGCACCTGGGCCAAGTTCAGCACCGGCAAAATGTAGCAAAACGTTTATTTACCAATTCACCAAACGCAATTCACCAAATATAAAACACAAGTCACAAGTAATAATTATGTGGGTTAATGTTGCTGTTCAATTGGGGATTGGGAATTTATGCTTTCATATGTGTTCATACCCCATACTGTATATTTTATACTGCATTTCGGCAATGACACAATAGTTTTGGCCCTGAACACCAGAATGCTGGATTTTAAATGAAACCATGAATTTGAGGTTCAGATACAGACTGTCAGTTTTAATTTGTATGTCATCACCCTTGACAACATTATGTTTGTGAAACTTTGGGACATTGTTCATATGCAAAGGTGGCTGGATATGGAAAAAAACACACTAAAAAGAAAGAACATGGCAGTCATTTTGTTTCCTACCATCCTGTCATTATGTATTTCCAAACTCGGCTTCACCGATAAATTCCTTCAGTGACTACAGCCATACCTAGAAAGCTTTGTCTCGCAGAACTACCAAACAGCTGTTTGCCTGCAACAATTAATTTACAATTGCGTCATTGTGCTTCTACACCAGAATTATGCAGTGCATGTGGTTTTGGAGCGAGTGATTTGTTTACGTGAGACTGCTGAATAGACCCCTACTCCGGTACTGTAGAAATTGGCAGATAACAGAACAAATTGCCCCAGGTTGAGTGATTGTGCGGAATGGGAAAGTTGCTCAGTGACAGTGGGGACGGAGCACAAACGGCTGTAATAGGACTGTATTTATTCAAAGCCTGTGAAAACTGCCCAATGGGGTAGAAATTGTATGAGCCAGCTGGTTCTGAAGCACGCCAAGCTGAGTAACAATAACTCCAGCAGCTCCGGGACATGCTGCGACAACACTTCCAATTAGAGCTAACTAAATTATCAAACACCTCAAACACTATTGTGCTGGACATTTGGATACAAACATCAAACACGTACGCGCACATACACACACACACAAACGCTGGTCGGACTAAAACTGAAACCGAGCCTTGGCCCGACACCTGATCGCCAGAAAAAGCAGAAAACATAGGTAGATCTTGAGCGAATATACCATACGTGTGATCACAGTCCCGCCGTCGGAAAGGGTTGGCTCAGGCAAACTCTAGTCCAGAAAAGACTGGCTCCGTGATCGCCACGAGACGAGAGGAGCTGAAACGGCTTCACCATCTGACATAACGCATGAAATGCTCCAATGCAAGGGAAATATTAAGTGGGTAATTACTGTCCTCCCCATTTTGCCGACGTCGGTCACGCACAGGGAGGCCCCCTCAGCAGTCCAGTACACACACGTCACAGCCGGAGGGACACGCAGCGAACGCACTGTACCTCAGGAATCAGGCTCTGAACTTATTAGTTACGATTGCGGTTTTTCAACTTGAATTTATTATAAATATATTTTCATATATTTTCTCTGCTCGTCGTGTACCGCGCGTGTGCACTTTGTACGGTTGTGGTTATTACGCCGCTGTACTTTAAGGACATTTTATTTTGTAGCTGAAAGCTTTGGAAGTGCTATTGAGGTTTTTCTTGCCGATAAAGCACAACTGAATTAAATTGACATGAACTGAAATGAATGAAATTGAAAGAGAGCGAGGCTGAGGCTGAGAGAAAGTGCGGAGCACAATGGAAGAAGATAATGGGAGAGTTGGAACAAAAATGAATTTGGAAATAAACTCAATCAACAGCCTTTACCATCAAATTATTCAGTCAGCAAGAAACAACAGCAGCATTAAAACAGGAACACCATTTGGCGGTATGAATCAAGCCAAAAACACTGGCTTATAAGTCGAGAGGAAAACATCACTGAGGGTTTTGTTTGAGCTGGCAGATTAAATTGCTCGAATTTTAAAAAGACTGTAGAGCACCATGGGTATTGGTTAATTCATAGCCTTTAAATTAAATTGGATCATTTTTTCAGCCATTCTTTGCAGGTGCCAATCCTTGTTTTTCAGCCTGTCTTACCTGTCTGCTTTAATATGCTGCCATTTAAATGTGTCTCAGACTGCAGCTGGCTAAGCAGGCTGTGTCATTTCAGCGTTCATAGCCTTCTTCCCCATATAAGGTAAGAACATGGGGGCTTTTAAAATGTCTGCAGTCACAAAGGTAATGCAACATGGGAGACAGTGGATTGAGTGGGAGAGAGTGGAATATGTGTGTGTGATTGGGGAAGAGAATGGGAAATGGTGGAATAAGTGTGATTGGGAGTGAGAATGGGAGTTAGTGGAATAAGTGTGTGATTGGGAGAAAGAATGAGAGTTAGTGGAATAAGTATGTGATTGGGAGAGAGAATGGGAAATGGTGGAATCAGTGTGTGTGATTGGGAGAGAGAATGGGACATGGTGGAATAAGTGTGTGTGATTGGGAGAGAGCATGGGAAATGGTGGAATAAGTGTGTGTGATTGGGAGAGAATGGGAAATGGTGGAATAAGCATGTGTGATTGGGAGAGAGAATGGGAAATGGTGAAATAAGTGTGTGTGTGTGTGATTGGGAGAGAGAATGGGAAATGGTGAAATAAGTGTTTGTGTGTGATTGGGAGAGAGAATGGGAAATGGTGAAATAAGTGTGTGTGTGTGATTGGGAGAGAGAATGGGAAATGGTGGAATAAGTGTGAGTGTGTGATTGGGAGAGAGAATGGGAAATGGTGGAATAAGTGTGTGTGTGATTGGGAGACAGCATGAGAAATGGTGGAATAAGTGTGTGTGTGATTGGGAGAGGGCATGGGAAATGGTGGAATAAGTGTGTGTGTGATTGAGAGAGAGCATGGGAAATGGTGGAATAAGTGTGTGTGTGATTGGGAGAGGGCATGGGAAATGGTGGAATAAGTGTGTGATTGGGAGAGTGCATGGGAAATGGTGGAATAAGTGTGTGTGATTGGGAGAGAGCATGGGAAATGGTGGAATAAGTGTGTGTGATTGGGGGAGAGCATGGGAAATGGTGGAATAAGTGTGTAGCAGAGTGAGAGTGCAGAGTGGGGTGGTGTAGGCGAGCCTCCTCAGTGCTTTGGTTGTAAACTGGGAGTTTTCTCTCCTTCTACTGCCATGGTTATCTCTCTTTTGAGACGCTCACCTGTCAGCCTCCGTTGATAGAAGTCTGAGATGTTATTGTAGTCAGACCCGTCTGTGTGATCCTCTCCCTACCTTTCCCCTACCTACAGTATCTCTCTCCCTGTATCCTGTCTGTCTGCACAGCGTATCTCTCCTGTACATGCTTCTCCGTACATTGTACAAGCTTACAAGTTCATGCCTGAACAAAATTCACCCCAGCATAACTATCTTTAGTTTAATTAAGTAGACACGTTTTTTTTTTTTTGCGCTGACAGATGATAGCAATTGTATTTGAGCTTCTACCATTCATGATACAATCAGAAAAATGTAATGAAAGATGATAGCCTGATTATGTTTATGAATAGTATAGTGATTACTCCATGTCCCCGAGTGCACTCAAAGACTGACAGCACAGCGAATTTGCTCAAGTGCTGAAGGGAGAATTGACCGTAACACCATCATCGCTCTGAGAATGCAATTTACAATTACAATTCGGTATTTAGCAGATGTTCATATCCAGAGTGACTTACAAAGAGCGCAGCGGTGGAAGCGAATACTCACCACCGGCAGTGCCGTGAGAACAAGAATGTGCATTGACAGTCAGGAACAGACTCCAGAACCTGCATATAGGCCGAGCACAGAGCAGCAGTGAGAGCGTACATCTTACTTAATGCAAGGCCAGCAAAAGGAGGGCGCCGTGACAACATAACACCAGAGTCCATGCGTGAGTGCACAGAGGGCAGGATGGACCGTGTCAGCTGTCCTGGATAGAGGTGCGGGAGAGGTGGTGCTAGAAGAGATCTTTTCAGCTTACAACAGAAACTGGAGAGTGCCTCCACAGTCCTGACTGAAGGTGAAAAATGTGTGTGTGTGTGTGTGCGTGTGTGTGTGTGTGTGTGTATGTGCGTGCGTGTGTGTATGTGTGTGCGTGTGTGTGTGTGTGTGCGTGCGTGTGTGTGAGAGAGGTGCGTGTGTGTGAGAGAGGTGCGATGAGCCACTCGGAAGACGTGCAGGGTGCCAGCGGGAGGCCCCAGGTTGTTTCCACGGAGACTTAGTGGCACCATCAGAGCATGTGCAGAGAAATCCATCTGACTGCTTGAGAAAGGGTGAGGATGGCAGTAAGCGCTTGGTCATGGAGTTACAGGAGGGAAAGAAAGAGAGGGAGAGAGCAGAAGAGAGAGAGAGAGGGAGAGAGGGAGAGAGGGAGAATGAAACAGCCCACAGCTTAGAGGAAGACACACACACACACACCCACGTAATTCTTTATTCAGGTCCACATTCATAAAATACATTATAAGGGCCCAAGTATATTTAGGTTGCATTCTGATGTCCTTCACTAGAGTAGCAGAAACCATACCAGTAGGGATCTAGCAAACAATAGACAGAATGAACAATTGCATCTCATTTGCTCCAGCAAGAAATATTGACACATTAACACTAACTGGCATGTGCTCTCTCTCTCTCTCTCTCTCTCTCTCTCTCTCTCTCTCTCTCACTCTCACTGTCGGTCTTGCTCTCTTTCTCTCTCTCCAACCCTCCCTTCCCTCGCCCTCCCTGAGGCTTTGTCCAGGGAATGCCGCAGGTCATCAGATTCCTTTGTTGGGCTGAGCGGGCTGCTATTGCAGAAGTGTCCTACAGAGGGCACTGTTCTACAGTTTAAGCACACATGTAGCAGTGGTTGTCCATTAAACTGGGCGGCAATGAATGTCACTGCTGGACAGTGAGCTGAAATAGGGGCTGCAGAGCACCTACTCATTGTTAAATCTGCTCATGGTGCTCAGTCTGTTTTGTGTTTTGTGTGATTAAAGCTCTGCAGATTCCTTTTTATGTAATTATATCTAATGTGCTAGAATTACCTTGAGTGCACTTCACATTAACTCATCTTACATTTGACAAAGAGGTCAGATTACATGGCGGCAATAGTTATTAGAATAATATGACTCATTTTTATTATTACAATTATTACACTGCAACAGAAATATTTTTTTCTAAATTAAACTTTCTGACCCTTTAAAAGCCATTTTGTCATTGTAAGTGAAGTGAAGTTATATGTAATCGAGTGAAAATCCTTCCATGGCTTGGTGTACTTATGCTCATGCAAAATAGTGAGAAAAAAGACCAGAATGGGTGTAAAACAAAGGACATTTATCTTTCTCTTCAATATTGCTGGCAACTTATCTTCCATCAGTGCTGTCATGCACTTGCAGGCCATGACATATATGAAAAATATTACGGGCATTTTCTTTGTTTCCTCGCCTTGTCCCAAACCTGCAATGTGCTTATCGCTGCGCAATTAGTTCGGGGCTGTTGATGCTGGTACGCACATCCTACTGAGTGTCTTTTCACTCGTTTTGCCGTGCACTGGCGGAGGCGCCATAGTTACTGTGCCGGATGACTAAGTAGCAGATTGCGGTTTCCTGATTGACATTACAACTGAGTGATGAGGTTGTTGCTCTGACGGCTGAAACGGTCTCTCTCTGGGCGATGCCGTGGCTCATTATGCAGGGACATTATCTGGCTTTAATCCCGGTCATAACCGCTGCACCTATAGCGAAAGCGTCACTCGGGAAGCCTTGTTTGGCGAACACCGCAGCGAACAGCGCGGGCGTTCCGTCAGCTCTCTCCGCGCTCTCACGGCACGGCTCCGCGCCTCGAGCTCCGCCGTCTCTCCCTAGGCTGGCATGCGTGCACCTTCGCACGCACCCACGCAAAAGCAAAGACTTCCTTTTAATTCAACTTAAATATTTATTGAAAAAAGGGGCTTTAATGTGCCTTTAGTGAAAGTGAGCTTTGCGTGTTTTAAGGGGAGCTGAATATCTGGTGACTTGCCTGATGACTGAAGTGGTGTCAGATGGGATAGCAGGAGAGTGTGTGCGTGACAGCCAGAGTAAGCTGGGGACAGGGGTCTGCATTAAAGAATTAGAAAGACTATGTCGAATTTGGATGACTTTGTGAGAAATAGAGTGAGTGTGTGAAAATTGGCCAGAAAAATTCCCTGAGAAGTTTTTCTGAATCCATAGATCTATAGCTCCACAAGCACAAAGAAAGGAGAGGATGGACTTTAATCCACTTATCAGGCCATCGTTCTCTCTGTCTCCCTCACTCTCATTCCCTAATGTGAAATTTGAGATATTTCTTTTAATCTCTTTTATGGCTCAAGGTTATGCAAGTGATTTAAGAGTGAAATCCACCGGGGAGTGTGTGAAAGTATCTCCTCAGCCATGTCATGAGCACCCTGCGTGTGGCACTATTTCCTACAGGAGCTTTCTTCCACAGAAGCCTTATTCATCCTCACTTCCCCTCCCCTTTTCTCTCGCACGCTCGCACTCCGTGGGCTGAGATGCCATTTAAAGTTGCGATCGCTGTTTGCGAGTTCTAAGTTTGCCAGTGGGAGTGGAGGTGGTTTCTGGAAGGTGGTGACGTGATGGCACGTGTGACGGTGCACCCGTGGCGTTGCCCAGTGTGGTGGTGCTGGGGAGGGGGTTGTTGAATTGAGGCTGACCTCTGTATGTCAGAACCCCCTCCCCTCGCGTGCCCTTTGAGCTCCGGGCTGGTTCTGTTAGCACCATTCCTTCTTTCTCATTACTTGTCAAACTCTGCAGAGTTTATTTTCCAAGTTTATTGTGTGCTTTTTCTCCTGCTTTAAAACAACTGAGAATAACTTTAGTGAGGCACTTGAGAGATGCTGGAGGTCACGTCAGTCTCTTGCTTATGATTGTCGGTCACAGTCACACTTTAAAATAAGGTACATGAATTGGCCTAAACTAATGCCGTTGTTAACATGAATTAATTGACGTACAAGTGCATGAATTAAGCATTAAATTAGCTTCTCAATAGTTGATGTATTTGTTAACTACTAATTTGATTACATGGTTATTTATACATTAGAAAATCAGGATACATTTATAATGTAAACAAATAACAGTATGAATTGACATTAACTAATGTAGTTGTTGACATGAATTCATATTGTACAATTACATAAATAATACTCTAGAGATTGACTTAGCAGTTAGTTAACAGCTACATTAGTTAATGCCGTTTCATGCAACCTCTTTGTAAAGTCTCACCTGATTGGCTCCCATGGACCGGGGCCTGGGTCTTTAGCCATTTTGTGAATGGTATCTCCAGCTGAGAGCTCTTGCAAGAAGCATACTGTAGACCTAGCTCTGTTACAAATGGCTAACTGAAGCTAAATGAGGTGGTTTCCAAGGTCAGGGCACTGGTGCTCCTGGTGGTGGTAGATGGATGGGCTACTGGTGCTGTGAGTAAGGGGAGTGAGGACGCCGGCCCTGGTTCCATTTCCTTTTTGATGAATACACCCCCCCCCCCCCTGTTTTGGGGGGGTAGGGTGGTTTATCAGGATGAGACCAGGATAACTGCAGTCCATTCACTCGCCAAAGTAATCGCTCTTTCCTGTGGCCCAAAACACTCATTTTCCCTTCAGGAAAATAATCCCATTTGTTCTCCCCCAACGTGGCCTTTTACTAGAGATTTAATTCCGCAGATTTTAATCGTGGAGAAATTACTTTATGGTTGGCAGAGTACCTGTTTGTGTGTGTGTCTGTGGGTATATGGGTGTGCGAGGGCTGGGGTCTGTGTGTATGTGGGCATTTGTGCGCTTGTGCCTGTGTGTGTGTGTGTGTGTGTGTGTGTGTGCTTGCATGTGCATGTGGGATTTTGTGTGTCTCATATTCTCTCACTGGTGCTTCAATAACCCCCCTCCCATGCCCCAAATCCAGCCATTGCACACCCACCCCTGGCGCTCATCAGGAGAAGGCACACCCTGCCCCTCACAGGTAGCTCCTGCAGTTCTTCTCCTGCTCTTAATATCAGGCCGATATTAAAAACACCCAGACAGGCCTCCTGAGGGAGGCTAAACCTTTAGTGATTCCGGGCTAGTCTTCTGCAGATGGGAGAGGTGAAGAGAAGGGCTTTGAGTGTGGCCACGAGAGCCTTCAGAACTGCATTTCGCTTTTCAGAAATGCAAATAAAAGGAAGATAACTTTTAATCCATGAAGAACCAATTTTTCTGCCTGCCTGCATGCGTGTATGTTTGTGTGTGCATGTGTATGCGTGTTTCCGCATGTCTGTGAATGTCAGTGCATGTCAGTATATAAGTATGAATGTAAGTGTGTGGGACTGTGCATGTTTTCACCTACTGCAACGGAAGCGCATCTGAACCTGGTAAGGATATCTTTTCAAGAGGAAATTACCATCCGTGCATAAACTCTCCCATGTGAGTGTGTACATGTGAGTGTGCCTGTGTGTGTGTGTCACCACGTGTCCCCAGGGGAAACTGCAGTGAATGAGGTCTTTACTCTCCCACAGTGTCTGGGGAATGGTGTCTGTCACTGTGATGCACTCGCTGTTAGTAAACTCCATTATGTCTGTGTCCGCATCTCCTTCACTGTCATCGCCTCCCACTCGCTGAGTCCCTCCTAATGCACTGTGTGTCTGTGGGCTGCACGAGAAAGCATGAAAATGGATGGCTAGAAGTCCCAGCTTCCCCATTGACATACAGTGAAGAACAGCCAGACAGCATTCTGCCCACATAGTATGGTACTCATGTCTTGTGAGCACTGCGCTAAGCTTACTAGCTTTTTATCTAAACGCTCTTTCCCTCCTATTCGAGGTGAGGCCAAACATAAGACAGTAATAACAAGCCTAATTTACATCAGGCTCACTGTCTGTCTGTCTGTCTGTCTGTCTGCATGAGCTCTGCTTCTGCTCAAGGCACAGCTGAAGGAAGTAGGGCTCTGTGCTTATTTTTTAAATTGAGTTCATTATAAAATACATTCACATTTAAATTCTGTGGCTGGTAGAAATCTCAAGGTGTGTGGTTTGACTTTAACTGTTTTCATTTTGCTACTGCTCAAGTGTGCAAACACAACCATGGTTCAGCTGGTCTGTGGTACAGGTGACTGCCTTTCTGCCTGTAGCCAGAGTGAATTATTGATGTTGGATCTTGACCTTGTTTTGACATTTTCATTTGAAGAGGTTATATTTTATTTCATGCAATTCACCTGAACCTATCACAGTTCAAGTGCTTCTTAAGCCACAGTTTAAATCAAATAATTTCCTCTCTACTACTGATACTGCCATTTCCTACATGGTTATAGCCAGAGTGAGGTTGATAAGAGGAATTTGGCTGGAAAGGAGGGACACTTCCAGCAGGTGCAGCTCACCACTGGAGCAGTTACCCTCCTTTTGATCATTCCACCACAAGTCCCACTTTGATGACCACATGAAATCATGCAGGTCAGTTCTTTCAGATCCACTGCCCTTTATTCACAATAAAGCACATTTGCCTTTTTTCAGCTTATTTCAGCTAAAGATGGATTAATATGTACTGATTTCATCAGAGATATAGTGTGATAATGACAGCCTTCTTACTCAATACTAGAAAATCCCCACAAGAGAGAAAGAAACACCTTTCTGCTCCAGAAGAGGCTGAAATCCATCCCTGACCAGAGCGCTGCTCAAGGCCAAAGAGACGGTTACACTGAGCGTTACGCTGTTGAGGAAGAGTGTGATGATGATGATGATGATGATGATGATGATGTTGGCTTTTCCATGTTGTGAAAGCTCTGGGGCACAGAGGATGCTGGTCCTAGGTGGAGAGCTCTAACCCCACACCTCTATTTCAGCATAGCAAGTGTGAGCTGTGCTGTGTGAGAGGGCTTAAGAGTCAATTAGAGCTTCAGAGACTTAGAGGTTTCATTCCCCGACTGGCCTTTGTTGCGCTGAATAAGGCACTTAACCTGAATGGCTTTAGTAAATATCCAGCTGCATAAATGGATAATATACTAGATTGTACCGCTGAAGTTCGCCATGGATAAGCAAATCTGCCAAGCAAATAAACATGGTAATAGCAATAATAAACTTTGAGTGCATATTCATTAGGATGAAGGCTCTTCTTGTTTATGCCTGCCCTCAGATCGTTCCGTCCATTGGGAACAGAATGAAATTCATTCAGTACAGTCAGGCACCAGTTAAAACATTTTCCCATTCAACACAACCTGTTTTATTGATATAACAATTATTTTTGATTACATTGTACACAATCTAAGGAAAGCATAAAGTGACAAGTTCCCACATACAGTGAGCTCCATAATGTTGGGATCAGTAAAACTGTATTTCACTGATTTAGCCCTGTAATCCACAATTTTAGATTTGTAATATGACAACTGGCCACGGATGGTGCAGTGGGTAGCACTGCTGCCTCATAGCAAGGAGGTCCTGGGTTCGGCCGGGGCCTCTCTGTGTGGAGTTTGCATGTTCTCCCCGTGTTTGCGTGGGTTTCCTCCGGGTACTCCGGTTTCCTCCCACAGTCTAAAGACATGCAGGTTAGGCTGATTGGAGAGTCTAAATTGCCCATGGGTATAAGTGTGAGAGTAAATGGTGTGTGTGCCCTGTGATGGACTGGCGACCTGTCCAGGGTGTATGCCTGCCTTTTGCCCACTGTATGCTGGGATAGGCTCCAGCCCCGCTACCACCCTGTTCAGGATAAGAGGGTTAGGATGATGGATGAATGAATGAATAATATGACAACTGGTTAAAGTGTGGTTAAAGTGCACATTCTCAGCTTCTATTTAAGGGTACTCTTATAGACTTTGGTTTTATGATGTAGACATTGCAGCACTTTTTATACACAGCCCACCCATTCCAGGGCACTGTAATGTTTGAGACACATAAGTCTTTGGCCCAAAACGTTACAGAGCTCGCTGCATAAGCTACCATTAAGCTGTGTCACAGCCTGTTACATCACGGCTACAGAGATAATACAGTTGTGCTCTGGCATTAGAGCTTATCCTCTTGTGTGTCGGTGACAGCCAGCATGTGTGTTGAGTGATGGTGTGGGACGGGGCGGCATCTGTGTGCGATGCTTAATTATCCAACAAAACTCAGCGTTGTGTCATCGAGTGAAGCGACAAAACAGATTCCCTCAGCCTCGCCCCCCGGGAGGCGGGGCCATCCATCACTCTGACCTCATTCCACAGCCGGCCTTCCTTTACCGTCCTCCCCACACACGGCCCGGTCTCTTCTCTCCGTTTTCCTTTTTATTTATTCCTCTCCTGGTAGTTGCATATTAATACTAATCATGATAACACAGTGGAGCCAGGCACTTTATTAAAATCTCTCTCACACACCGTCTCATTTCCTTACCCTTTGTTTAGTACTTTTTTTTTATTCATATATTCATAACCGCAGAAGTTGCATGCTAATTCTAACAACGAGAGCAATCACCCACCCCGCACTCACCCCCCACCCCCGCCCACCCAAACTGAGAAGTGAGTGCAACAGCAAGACCTAATTGTCATCTTTGCAGCCCTGCTGAAAATGCTACCTCACGCTCATCATTAATGTGCAATCAGTCTGCGGCGATGGCTTTGCCAAATGACTCGCCAATCGTGTCATCAATCAACCTCTCTCGCAAGTGATTGTTAACCTCCATCCAGCCAATCACAGACATGGTGCGGGGTCCTCCAAGCATCCTGTCCACCAATCATGGTCAAGCTGACCGATCAAACAAAGACGTGCTGCTATGTCCCATTTAACCCCCCTGTCTAAATATGCAGTGGCCACGGCTGCCTCATCTCAGACAATAGCCCAGCTCCTGATTGAGGTTCACCACGCTGCCAGCCCGATCATCTCACTTTAATTCAATTTTCACTTTTCCAAATTAATTACGTGGTTTTTTTCCACAAAACATGAACATCCCAGAGCTGACATTAAATTTGATCGTTTGGTAATATCCCTGGGGAGAGTGTTTGGAAATTTGGTCTGGTTTCTAATTCAGTTTCATTTATTCACAGCAGTGCTTTTCATTAGGATATTTAAAGCCAGTCATAGAGAGAGCTTTAGAAAAAAAACCATACATACATACACACACACACACACACACACACACACACACATATACGTGTTATTAAATTTTCTGCCACACATTATCAGTGCTCAAGGTGGAGTGTATGGAACTGTTCTTAAACCCTGAGAATTGCGAGGGCTGACTGAAAATGGCAGACATACTATATACTTTAGAGAGGAAATTGTTCTGAGCATCACAGCCACCATATCTGGCTCTGACTCCTCCAGGTACTCCCAGTAACCCTGCCTCCATCTCCAGCAATCGTGTGCAATCAGTGAGACGCTGATTTAGATTATTAATAACGATTTGCTCCGGAGAACAAAGCCTTGTGACTGATTGAAATCACTTAATGATTGACAGCCTATGGTGGCTCCACCCATGATGGGATGTATGTACAGTCCATGGCCCAGTTCCTCCTTTGCCCTTGGATCTCATTGCCACAAGGTCGATTTACACAGCGTGGTCATTGTGCTGTAAATTATGATGTGGACACACTAGTGCATCAGACGTGCACAGCTGGGGAATAGACACGCTCACACAGAGACACACACACACACACGCTCTCACACAGACACACACACACTCTCACACAGAGACACATACACACACACGCAGAGAGACACGCATACACATACATGTGCGCTCACACAGAGACACACACGCTCTCACGCAGAGAGACACGCATACACATACATGCGCGCTCACACAGAGACACACACACACGCTCTCACGCTGAGAGACAGGCACACACATACATGCGTGCTCACGCAGAGACACATACACACACGCTCTCATGCAGAGAGACACACATACACATACATGTGCGCTCACACAGAGACACACACACGCACGCGCGCTCACGCAGAGAGACACGTGCACACACACACACACTCTCACACAGAGAGACACGCACACACACACGCGCTCACGCAGAGAGACACGCACCGACACGCACACACACAAAAGGACCATTTTGTGTGCGCGTTATTTCCCCGGAAACCTGTTTCTTTCAACTTCTCATCAGAGGCCACCCCCCCACACCTCCTGTCTTGCCACTCTATGATTGAAATGTCCTGTACTCTTTGATGGGAATGTTTTCTGTTTGTAAATGCAAA
The DNA here is from genome assembly GCF_963514075.1 of Conger conger. Lineage (NCBI taxonomy): Eukaryota > Metazoa > Chordata > Actinopteri > Anguilliformes > Congridae > Conger > Conger conger. The sequence goes on from NC_083768.1 coordinate 24,338,736, forward strand.
ACCCTTTCCTGTTGAACCATGAAGGTGCTTTGTTTGTTGGTATATTTTATTTGCTTTAGGTGGGGGGCTGCTGAGGGAATTCAGCTTGTGAGTGAGAGATTTTGTTTGGCCCAAGACAGCGACTACCAGACTGCCTGATATTCAGTGTGTGTTTGGGGTGGGTGGGGTCATATTGGATAATCACCATTTTGACAAATATCGTGTTACAAGCGGTACAGTGGGGAAATAATAACTCTTGCCCTAATTGTTGAGGGCAGCTCAGTGAGGTGTAGTGAATTTCAGCACAGCTCTCCAAATTATCAGTCATGTGTGTGTACTCTTTTGTACTTTTCTGTGCCAGCTGTAAAGATAATTATTTCCAAACAAGCACTCCCATTGGTGAGAATGTGTTATCTCAGGCAAAGTTCATTATTATTCTGTTAACTGCACAATGTATTTTTTGTGTTTATCGAAACATTTGTCATCTGATTCAATGTAGATTCAATACTTGTAGTAGACTACAGTACAGCTTTAGAAATAGATTATAAAAACACACTGTCGCCTTGGTGCCTGTTGGAGTCTAAGAGGAGGGAGGCAGTGGCAGGCTATCAGGCTCTACCCCCCCGCCTCTGATCGCATTAGTTCCATAAAAGTGACATGATTGTCTGATGCTATTTTTTCCTATAATACACATAGTTTGCAAAAATAGGCTATAAAACCAGAGCATCGCATTAGTGGTTTGCTTCTGGCAGTTGGAAAGATGGTGATGTAATGTCAGTTCTCAAAATGGCCGGAATGCTATGTGATGCTCGTGAAGAAGAATGCTTGGGCGTAGATGCCGTGGGCATAGATTCAGATGTGTTAATGTGCCCTATCTGACCCCAACAGAGATTTGAGCGCTATAAGCTAGCTAGATTTATTTTGGCTAGTTCACTCATCTAAAATAGTTGCTCCCAAACTTGGTCCTGGGGTCCCCCTGCATGGCATGCATAGCTATTCCTGACATCATTTGGCTTAATTATGAAAAAAGGTTTGAGGGAAAGCTGGGGAAACACTGATCTAGACTGTGCAGTAACATGCAAATAATACAATTTCAAGCCAATAGCTTAGCTAGCTTTTCTATTGAAAACTGGAGGTGTACTTCATGAAGCAGGATGACTGAATTAGTTGGATAACTGAAAAACCCAGAAACCTCCCATATCCGGAACATGGACTGAAGTAAAAGAAACTGTTCAATGTTTGTTTGTCAATGTGTTTGTCAATGTGCTTATCTAGCTAGCGTTAACTCAGTAGTCCTGCTTTGTGTTACAGGCCCCAGGCATTCAAGGCTTTGGTGAAATGTAACCCCCTTAACTAGAGGAAATTCTAAACTAAACTGCAAAGGAAAATCTGTCTGGAAATGTTTGTGTCACGTTGCTCAAGTTAATATTTGAGATATTTGAAAGGTGGCTTTATTTGTGGCTTATCTGTGGCAGACAGTATCGAGCTAGCTATGATAACTTGGATCTCAGCCTTAACTCCAGCTGTGTTTGCATAACAGAAATATATGGGTGAGTAATTATGCATTTTTAACAATTATTTCCTCCTCCGCTGATTCCAAGTGTTAGCATCTACATGTACCTTATTCTGAATCGTGATGGGAATTCTGGGGCTTCTCAGTGAGTCAGATCCTTTGGCTAAGCTCACCAATCTTTCCGCTCCCAAATTACTCTTAATTTCCGGTTCTTCAAAAATAAGCCAAAGCTGGCGGTGGTTTGAAATATGATGGGTGTTTGTGCTAATATATAATTCAAATTGTTAAATAAAATCTGACCCAGGTCTTCTAATTTCCAAAATAACATGATTTTGCATTACATTTGTGATCGAAACATTTAAATAAATGTAAAAAGAGAAAGATTTTAGTGTTTGAAGCAGTCTATGGTATGAAGTTACATCATTATCAATGTAATATTAGGCTACTTTGTAATCTAGTTTGATTCAAGAAATAATTCAGGCTAAACAAGATTATTGATCAGTAATACATAAAAATATGCCAGTGTGGTAAATTTGGTAGGATATAGCAAGACTAATATTCAATAAATAGTCCTATTCATTATCCTAAATGAAGAATCTATTAAATAATTCCACAACATCGTACGGATAAATACATTACAATGTGCGATATAATAGACTGTCATACCAGGATTGTTGCTTCTGAGTTTGAACGCGTCATTTGTTCAGGACGTCACGTGTCTCTATCGGTTCAGACATTATTTTCCTATCGTACAGTCGTCAGATGAGAAAATATACCATATAACAACAATGTTTATTCAGTCAATTGAAGTCTACGTAGCTTACATAATTATAACAAGAACAATGCGATCACGCAGCCTGCACAGTGCACGCACGAGGAAGACAAAGTCTTGCCATTCTTGATAGATCGTTATATATTATTTTAATGGTATGCCTACACTTTAGACGTCAAATGATTGCGTCTAACCTTTTATTGTGTTCATCTACAAAAAAAATTAGCTCTTCAGAAATGCGAGCTGGCTCCCAACGTCCCAACGACCCATCACTAATTCTGACTCACTTGTCACATTAGCTGGCTGCTAGATAGTGCCCAGCATTTGTATTTGTGTTACCATGGCAACCAATGTTGAGGCTTAGCCCCCACCTTACCCTGACAGAGATGTCTGCTTGCCGCCTTGTGGGAGGGCAATGTGGCAAGGCTAGGGTGTGGGAAGGCAATTGGGTGGGGCTAGAGCCTGGAAACCTGCCTTTTGTGCTTGAAGGTCCAATCGCAGCTTTGCAATCTTTCCGAGGCCCCATTGAAAAATAGCCACATAATGCTAATATAGGCCAGATTTTACCAGGATATAGCCTGGCTACATTAGACATTAATGGCATTTGGCAGATGCTCTTATCCAGATCAACATACAGTTGATTAGACTAAACAGGAGACAATCCTCCCCTGGAGCAATGTAGGGTTAAGGGCCTTGCTCAAGGGCCCAACGGCTGTCTTATCTTATTGTGGCTACACTGGGGATTGAACCACCTACCTTGCAGGTCCCAGTCATGTACCTTAACCACTACACTACAGACCATCCTTGTATGTTTCAACCAAATGTAGCTGGACATTCACCTGAACACCAAGATAGCATTTCACTGACTTTTCACCACAAAATTGTTCACTGAGTAGAGTAGTACCATAACCTTACTTTTTTAGCTTTGCTTGTCTTCCAAGTTATTTGTTTTATTCACTGTTGAAATTTATTTTGTCGTTATCAAAGCCCTCTGTCAATGGAGGCCCAAACAAGAAGATCAACAGCATACTGGAAGCCTTGCTCTTGGCTTCTTGAATAAATGGTATGGTATGATGTCCAGTTACAGTCTATTAGCTCTTCTGGAAGCTGACTTAACGGGATGGATAGTACTATTTTGAAGGAATGTTTTGACAAATGCTGCTAGAGTTGGCATGGCTTAGGATTGGTCAACTGGAGCAGGGCTCGGCTTTGGGATGAGGCGGGGCTGGAGTGTAAGAGGGGTATAGAGCAGGGCTGGAGTTGTACAGAGGTTTCTGGAAGGGCCTGGTGTACCTTGCCTACTGTTAAAGGTGGATGCAGTTTCAAGCCATCTCCCCTGATTCTACATGTGGAATCTGAATGAAATTAAATGAATAGGATGGTGCACCACAAGGATCATTAGACTTCAGTGTATAAGTTGAAGTAAATTTTCATTTGAGATGCTCAAATGTAAAGGAGATTATCATCATTTTATTCTAAACAACAATGTTATTTTATTAACTGAACCATATTGTACTTTTAAACTGATTCCAGAACCGGGTGAAAAGCAGCAGTGCTACTGCCTGCCATAGCCATTACAGCTATTGTTTGCAGAGTGTTAAACATGGATGAACTTTGACTTAGCTTGTTATTTGCCCTGGATTGTGCCGATGAAAGCTGCTTCACTGTGTGCTGGAGTGTTTATTTTGTTCACCCTGCACTCAGAGTGGATTCACTAAAGCACTCAAGTGTCGAGCTAGTCTACTCTGGCAGGTCTCGTACAGAAAAAAAGCATTGATTGGTTTGGAAGGATTGGCAGTGGGTGTTTTGTCACCTTTAATCGGCTAGATGTGAAGAGGGAGTCTGTAAAATCTTGAGTTTGCGGCCTGCCAGCCATAGAAATAGACCTGGCTCCCAGAATTTCAATATACAGGCATACAGCCAATTGTAGTAGCTCAATATAGCCAATCAAAATAACTCAATGCGCAGTTTAAGACTGTGCATCCATTCGGAAAATCTCAATACACAGCTGAATAATCCGGCCAGCCGAACGTGTCCAACCAGACGAATGCTCCAACAGAAGTTGGGCCGCCGAGAACTTTCTGTTCCGAAATGTAGATCTATCGACCTTCCAGGTTAAGGTGAGTGCGTGCGGAAGAAAGAGGCTTCTGAATTGAAATTGGGGTTTGGTGGGTGTGGAGGGGACGGGAGGGTGGGCGAGTCTGAGCCCAGCCGTGATTCACAGAGCTGAGCGGAGCGGCGGACAGCGACCAGGCCGCGGAGTTTCTCCGCCTGGCGGAGGAGGGGGAGGAGGAGGGCCGCACCCCTGCCTCTGGCTAGCGCGTGCGAGGCCCCGCCAGTGTGCGCGCTGAGAGAGGCAGGAGGCAGGGAGACAGTTGGTTGAAGGATATTTCCTGCTTTGAAGTCGGGGCGGGTGAGGATCACTCCAGCCGCTAAGGTTGAAAGCGGTCCCGGGAGGATGGGACGGGGGGGGGGGGGGGGGGGGGGGGGGGGCAGGGAGGGGCCTGCAATGTTTGTTTTATTCCCTTGGAGTCCGCGCCCGTCTCTCAGATCTCTCAGACAGGTGGATGTTGTTGGAAGACGCCCCAGTCTCTCTCACCTCTTCTCCCGGACACGGAAGGGTATCACTGTATAAACAGGCCGTGCAGATGTCTGCTGCTCCTCACAGGGCTGCTGGAGCTCTCTTCAGCGTGCGTCTCTCTCGCTGCTCTGACGTCTCATTCTCTAATGCACGCCTCTCACTTTATTAAGGCTCTGTGAAAACTTTTTGTCACTTCTGACACCCTGAAGTCCTTATCTGATGGGTAAAATGGGTCCTGAGTATTGTGGTCTGTGTGTAAGAAGGTGTGTGTACGTGTGCATAATGTATGTGTGTTTGTGTTTAATAGAAAGTGTGTGTATACACCAGACCTGAACAGAATACAGATTTGAAATACTTGTTGCAAAAAAAAAAAAAAAAAATGTTGTTCAGAACATCCAAGAAAATAGTTTTACTAGTGCCAATTATCTGCAGGAATTGTACTGGTATCTAAAGGGATAAAAAATGTGGCTCTATGTCTAAAATATGACTGTATGTATGTGTATATATTTGTGCATGTGTGTGTGTACATGCATGCATGTGTGTATCTGTGTGTGTATATTTGCATGTACAGGTATATGTGTGTGCGTGCGTGTATCTGTGCGTTTGTAGGTGTTTCTGTGTGAGTGTTTGGGGACTGAACAATACAGGTATGCTGCTGAGAAGCATAAGGGTAGGAAACAGGTTGTTTATGAAGGGGGCCCTGCAGAGAGGTTAGATAGGGAGGAATATGAGTCTATCTCAGAGGCAAAGAGGGAGGGGGGGCTCCTAGCGGAGGGGGGGTCAGCTTCCTGTCGGCACCACTAATGTCTCCCCTTTGCCAAACACTACAGGGGTTATTGGCTCTCTGCTGAGCGCATAAATGCGCCAGAAACTTCACACACAAATGTGACATAAAGACACACACACGCGTGCACGCACATACACGATTGCCTGGACAGAGTTAAACGCTGTTCAGACCAGGTACACTGGATTTAGCTATTGGAGAAAGAGGTGAAATATGTTTTCTGACAGTTTGGATGAATATCGGCATTCAGGCAGCACAGGAGTGGGAGCTACTGTGTTTCATCTCTGTTTTCTACACAATTTCATGGGCTCACTCAAGTGGGAGTGTTTTTAACACTCTCTCTTTCTCACCTCCACCAGTGAAAAACCACTTTAACTTATAAACAGGGCTTGGAAAAAAAATAAAAATCATTTTTGCTCAGCTCCCATGTGTGTAAATGTGTTCATGTTTGTATACATGGACGTGCGTGTGTCTGTGAAAATATTACGTTTGATAGATTTTAAATATATTCGGTTGCTTAAATATTTTAGCAAACCGAATAAGCCACAACAACTGGCTACTATTTTTGTTTAATTCTGAAGCCTGAAGCTGGTACAAAAGCTAGTTGCAAAAGGGTACACTGACTATCTGTGAGGGGATTGCAAATCACAGACCTCTCAATCACTGTATCTAAGTACTGCTCTATTTCAGCCATCAGTGACAGCCATTTAATCTAGAGAATGTAGTGCTTTCTGTATCCCTGAAGAACTGTTTTGAGGTACCAGCACCTTTTGTAAATCAGTTTTTCAGTAAACAGCAATGATGAGTCAATTCTTCAGTATGTGCGAGAATGATTGACTGCATTGACACGTGAGTGGGAGTGCATTGGTGAATGCATGGGGCTGTTTACAGGTATGTTCATGTGTGGACAAGTGTGTGTGTGTGTGTGTGTGTATGTATAAAATTTCCCTCGGGATGAATAAAGTATCTATCTATCTATCTATCTATCTATCTATCTATGTATGTGTGTGTGTGAAAGAGAGTGCGTGGGTACGTGTGAAGTGTACGTTCAGGAGTGTGTGTTAGAGAGAGAACATAGGAGAGTGTGTAGGTGTGTGTGTGTGTGTGTGTGTGCATTCAGGAGTGTGTGTGTGTGAGAGAGAGAACATAGGAGAGTGTGTAGGTGTGTGTGTGTGTGTGTGCATTCAGGAGTGTGTGTGAGAGAGAGAACATAGAGAGTGTACACGTGTGTGCCTGTGTTGTGCGTTCGCTGTGAGGAGCCCTCAGTCCAGTCCCTCCCTTGAGCGATGAGTGGCAGCTGGGGCTGGAGAGAGGTGTGTGTGGAGGACAAAGGGACCAGGTGTTGAATTATTCTTTCATCCCTCCTTTTTCACTTTCTCTCTACACTGACTCTCCCTCTCTCTCATACACACACACAGGCTCTCTCTCTCTCTCTCTCTCACACACACACACACACACACACACAGCTCACACAAATCCTTACCCCACACAAAATGAAGGCGAATGCACAGCAGATAACACCCACAAACTGCATTAAGCACAACATAATATTATTTTTATAGAAAATATGGGGGGAAAAACATAGAAACGTTCCCATCTATTGCTCCTAAGCCCATCCGGATAGTTAAGTCTTTTAGATGAAGTCTAATTAACACACAACACACACACTCTCACACATTCACGCTCACACACACACACACACACACACACACACACACACACACACACACACACAGGCTCTCTCTCTCAGGCACACACACACACGCACACATTTTCTCTCTCTCACACACGCACACACACACACACACACACACACACACACACTCTCTCTCTCTCTCTCTCTCACGCGCAGGCTCTATTAGTATGGTATTGGTATCTGTTGATTTGTCTGAGCTGCTCTTGCTGTGTGAGGTGCTCATTCAGCTCCTCAGGTTCTCTTTGTCTGAGAGCAGTTGGGCGGCAATGCACAGGAACAGGCAGTTTGGAAAATGAGCTTGCTAATGTATTCGGATTATTTCATTTTTATGTGAACCTTGAATTATTTTAAGCGAGCACTGAGGCGTTAGCTGCCTGCACTCCAAAAGCCAAACACAGCAAACGGGTATGGAATATTAGACTGGGATTCAATGATAGTCTGTCCTTAACACCGACTCAAAATTAAAAACAAGTGTTAGATTTCATCTTTACAAACATCGTTTGGCAGGTTTGGCAAACAACAAAATGGATGACTTTTTTGTCTGCGCTGAAAAATTAAAGTAAGAAGGTTTTTTTTTGTGCGTAAGTCAAAGTTAAGGACAAATGTTGATTGCATCCAGGCCTTAGCCGCTTCTGTGCATTCATCATTCATTCACTCGCTGTCTCTCTCCTACCTGTCCTCCCTCTCCCGCTCTCAATTTATCTCTCTTTCCTTAAATATTTTTTCTCCTTCTCTCCAGCCCTCTGTTTGTTTACCAGTCTGTCTCTCCCTTTGTCTGCATCTGGGGGTTGTCCTGTGATCGGGGACTTCATAACCTCCGTCTGCAGAAAGAACAGAGCATTCCATAACTAAAGCCTCTCTCGCCGACTGTCCCGCCTATTCCAGCCGCGCTCACACGCCTCACGCCGACTGACCGATGCACACACACCCGGGGTAGCCGCAAGCCTGCCACCCTTCATTTTAGTGCGGTGCGTTGCTCTGGCTCACTTGTCCCTTCCATAATGGATCTCCCGCCGCGTGCGGACCGGGCTCCGGTCTGAGCGCTCAGCCTCATTCCAGCGCGGCGGTCACCTGACGCTCGGCAGGTCACCTGACGCGTCGCGGGCGAGCGAGGCCCTCAGACAGACGGGTGATGGATTGTAATTAAAGGGGGTGGTACGGCAGGGCGTCGTTTTCAAATGAGCTGTGGACCAGACCGGGAATCATCCTGAAATCCATCTTGATCTGCCCCAGACGTAATTTATTTCTTTCCCTTTCGCAGGTAATTTAACCTTGAATAATCACCCCTGGACAGGAGTGTGGAATTGGGAGGCAGGATTGATATTAAAAAAAGTCTCAGCCGGAGTAATCATTCCTGCGCTGCGTTCCTGCACTGGAGGCTTCCGGCCGACCCTCCTGTCGTACGGATTTTTCCAGATGTATTCCTCTCTTCAGGCTGCACATGGACCTGGTCGTGCAGCTGTTAATAAAAGTTTCCACACGAGGTCGTCGCCTGCCTCTTAAACAATCCATTAATTTGTTAATTAATCTTGTGAGCTGGTTTTTAGTAACCACTCCAGGCATTGATCTTAGAGCTCTGAGCGAGCTTGTCCTTCAATTTCAATTCTATCTGTGCGATCTCCCTTTTCAGAATCGATCTCGATACTCACGTCTCCCCCCACACCCCACCCCAGCCGCTGTGCAAAACCATATTGGAAAAAAGGAGAGATATGGAAATCGAAATGGATTTTAAAAAAGAGGAAAATGTCTTGTGTGACTGAAGTGTGGCAGTTGATAGATGCTGTAATTGAATTTTGCTCTGTGTCTTCTCTCAGCTTCCACCTCTAGAGTGCCCAAAGACGGGGTGTTTTTCACTATGGGGGCGGGGGGGTAGGTGGTAGATGACACGCGTCCCCTGTCTTCTACACCGTCAACTCTGTGAAGTAAAAGGATTAACACCATTGTCCCCTGGTCTCTCTCTCTTTCTCTCTCTCTCTCTTTCTCTCTCTCTTTGTCTGCATCTTTTGCTTTCCCCACTCTCTTTCCTTGTCCCCATCTTCACCTTTCTCCTCTCACCTTCTCTGTTGAAACTTGTACAAGCATAAACAAAGTGCTATTGTTTTTCTTTCCTTCCCCGTTATATATAAAACGTCTCTCTTTTGTTTTCCATTAAGGTGACCTCTAACAGGCCAACGGGTCCAATGAATTTACTTATCCATACTGTAAATTCCTTTAGATAGGCCTTTAGAGACGGCCAGTCTTTGTTCCTTTGTCTTTAGGTAATTGCTTTCTCTGTGTCGCTATGCGAAAACACACAAATGTGGGTCTTTTTTCTCCTGTTGAGGAAGAAGCAGTTGATTACAGAGTGGATCATCAGTTTTTACTCACAACCTATGTTTAGTCTGTATGCACAGGAGTGCAGAGCATGATGAAAATGACTAATGTTGTCGCTGCTGCTTCTCCGGTTACTGGTTATTTGGTCAGGCAGTGGAAGATTCTACATTACGTTATCACAGACAATGGTACTCAATGGTTATAATCCAACAGTTGAGAAAAGGCTCCCATGGTGCTCATTGATTAAAAACCTTTCAATCTAGAGCGGCAAATGATATCCAATTCTAGTGGCTTAAACCACAAGGTCGACTGTGGATTGGGGGTGTCAGGGGTCATGTGCACAAAATAAGAGAAGCAGTCCTTATTTTTCTTGTACTTTTTTTGGCCAAGCTAAAGTAGAAATAACGATGGGCGTGGTCCCTGGGCTGGATGGGGATCGGATGAAGAGACAGCAGCAGATGGCCAGTGGGCTACACATCACTTTACGTTCTCCTTTGGGGGTTCAGAAAAACAGAAAATGTATCAAACACAAAAACAAGTGCTGAAGGCAATCGTCCTGTAGGGGCTGGGAGGATGCTTCAAACAGTGGAGACGGACTTGGCAAGCCCAAACACACAGCGTTTCCTGTCGGCCTCTCCCAAAAGACGCGGGAGACTTTGCCTCTCTTAAAGGCCTGACAAACACAACTAGCGACTCCTTGGCTGATTATCTATCGGTCCCAGCCATGCGTGCCTGTAGGTAAGCCCGCTGCTGTCCAGGGTCGAAGACTTCCCAAGACTGTGCAAACAGCAGAATGAGTGACAGCAGCCAAGCAGGGAGAGCAAGGCTCTGCTCCTCCCCTGCCCTTCCTGGCATCACAACACAAAGAGTAAGCTGCTGGTGTAGCTGAAAATCATCTGTGGCTTCAGGCTGCATTCTACAAACTAAATTAGACTTTTGCAGGAAATAAATGTGGGTTCTGTGTTTTGTGAATGGTTGCCAGATGCCTGAGCTCCCATCCCCAGTTATCTCCTATTCTGGTTCTCAAGACTGTTCCCTTATATATTCATCCTTTTACATTTTTGCACCCACCATTGTCTCTCATTCATACTTAAACTGAAACCTTCCCCATGAATCTTTCAGAAACCCAGAATGCGACCACCCTGATGAAGTAGATAAAATACAAGAACAAGTAATAAAATGTTAAGTAAATCTCGCTCTCTCCTGCTCTGATTCGCTGGAGAGAATATTCAGCAGGTCAGAAGGAAGGAGACACTGATGTTTGGGTTTTAGCATCAGGAACATGAGAGGAGAAGTGCGGACAGAATGAGAAATAGTGTTGGTCTAGTGGAGGCGAGCGCATAGTGCAACCTGTTAACCGCGGAGCAGACGCGTGCGGGCAGGAAGGCTCGTTAAACGCCGGGCTGCATCTCATTTCCTGCACGCTCTTTTATACCGCGGCCCTCCGGTCGGGTTTGGCAGGCTCCCTCCTGTCCTGCCTTTCAAGGTCACGGGAAGGGTGAGCTACACAAGGCTGTGCACTGAGGCATGATGGGAAAGCAGAGCATGCATGAAGTTCCAGGTCGAACTGTACCCCAACACCAAATTACAGGCTGACAAGCATGGCTTCCCTTGTCACCATGGTTTACTCTATTTCATTGCTAGCCAGAACTTCATCATCAAAACCGGTGTAAAAGTATAAGTAATATAGGAACAATAGCATAGATGCTGAAACATTGTCTTTTTTTCTACGAATAAAAGCCATTTCAGTTAATAACTATGATAAGCAAAATGTACATTTTCCTTTTTTGAGTATCCTTTTTTCTTTCATAGTCATTTGTATTAAGTTTATAGTTTATGAGTAGCATCATTTTTATTATCAACAGACTTGTAAGAGTAACAACAGGCCCTTAAAATGGTGTGAATGCATAATTTTATTTCATTTATTTCAATTCAATTTCAATTTTGTGCTGACTTTAATGACAGCTTTTGACACAGTTTGATGAGCGGGAACACTTGGTGGGGCACTAGACGAGAAAAAACATCGCCATGTCAACCCACATGACCAGGACTGGCGTAACCTCATGACCCCTGCTGACCTCATCGACATGACAGCACAGCACTGGGCCATGCTCCCCTCCACAAGGCCTTCTGTCAGCAGAGCAGGCAGGTTTGAGTCAGGCGCAGAGCTCAGCAGGCCTAACCTGCACCAGATGGACAGAAGAGAGAAGCCGTGGCTCCAAAGTGGGCAAACTTCATACAGCTGCACCTAAAACTACCAGGTTTTCGTAGAGTGCCCCTGGTGTTTGTGTGTATCCGGCATTTCGGAAGGCGAAGTTGTGCTTGTTTGGTAGTTTTTGTTTAATGAGGGGTTAAACTGGAATTGTCTGCATTACTCTATGGATCACTAGATGGAATTAAAAAGGCCCTTTGTTCAGTTTTATGCTTTCTTGCGTAAAGTCTCAATTAAATGTTTGCAGATTTATTTGCTCCCCCCTCTGTCCCAATTATCTTGTCTCATGAAGTTAAACTGCCTTCAATTACATCCTGTTTACTCCCACCGTCGCCTAACCCTGCTGAGACTATGAATGAGCGCATGTAGTGTCAGCACCTGTAGAGGGAGGGGCTTTCACAGCTAATGATTAGGCCTTAATTAGACGTCATCTAAAAGACTTAACTATCCGGATGGGCTAGGGAGCAATAGATGGGAACATTTCTATGTTTTTCCCCCCCATATTTTCTTAAAAAATAATATTATGTTGTGCTTAATGCAGAGTTCGTGGGTGTTATCTGCTGTGCATTTGCCTTCATTTTGTGTGGGGTAAGGTTTTGCGTGAGGTATGTTTATGTTTGTGTTTGTGTGTGTGAGAGAGAGAGAGAGAGAGAGAGAGAGAGATGATTTAACTGTGGTCTCCATGAGGAAGCCCAGACAGCCATGGCAAGGGGAGGATTTCTCATTATTGTGCCTCTCCTTCCCAGCACAGCACAGACAGTTGCAGATAGGTTAGAGAGATTACCAGTAAGAGCTCGTCAAGAAGTGGGCAGATAGAGGGATTACAGGAATCCCTTGACCTAACGAGGGCCCATTAAAGCAAAACTAATTACTGAGTGATGACCCTGCTGATAAGGCACTCATGGAGTCAAGGCTTGGTTGACATTCTCCACTGAGGGGAGAGCACCAGTTCCCCTGGCCCTACTCCCTGCTCTTGTGTTCCTCAGTGCCTCCTATGAGCCCCTATACCCCTGCTTCTATGCCCCACCTCCTACCTTCTCTGCTCTGCCCCCTCCTCCTATGTCCTGCCCCCTGCCTCCTGTTTCCATGGGCTCCTTATAAGTGCTCATTTTTACCTCCTTGTTCCTTTCCGCGTGTCCTTTCCTTGCTCCCAGCTCCACCCATCAGGGGAGGCAGAGAAGGAAACGAGGAAAGGTGAAGACGGGGAATGGAGAAAATGTGAATTAGGCAAATGGAATGTCCTTGCTCCTTGAAACGTCAGTCTAAAGCCGTGTGAGTTACAGACATGGCAGATGCCTGGCAGATGGGGAGAGGTGGATCCACAGGTTGACCATTTATGTGTCACACATTCCAATGAAGTACTCCTTCAAAGGATGCACTTGTGTTCCCTTGCTCAAGACGTCTCTGGGAGCCTCCTAACTGTCCTTAGAGATAGGTAATCGATTTCTGGGTCAAGCAAGGAGACAAGGAGGAATAAAATGAATGATTGGAATGAGCCCCAGTGTTAAGCCAAGGGGGAACAGAAGAACCAAAAGCAGGCAGGGGTGCAGAAAAAATGGCAGGTTTAATGCAAAAGCAGGGGCAGACAGAGCGGAGTCAAAAAACAAGCCACGGTCAAAAATCAGAGGTACAAACATCCAAAACAAGCAAAGAGTCCAGGGAAGCAGGCAGGGGTCAAAACCGGAAATCCAAAAAAAACAAGGGCAAGGACGCAGGAACAAGGGAAGAACCGGGGGAAGGCATAAAGGGCTCAGGACTCAAGAAACAGGACAAGACAAACTAACAGGGTGCAACTGAAAAGGACAGGTATAAATACACAGGGGAATGAGACAAACTAGGCGGGGCATGGGAGTGAGGGCGGTCTAACAAATAAACATCAGGTGAGACACATGAAAGGGTAATAGATCAATAACAAGGGGGAAACGAAAACGTGGACTGGATTCACAAAGACACACATGTAATACAAACGGCTCCGGACTAGAGAGTAGACAATTGCAGAGAATCAGGAGATGTAGAGATATGGAGAGACAGGTGTGAATACTTCACTGACACTAAGCAAGTAATCAGTGATAGAATAGGGAGGTGGCGTTACAGAACAGAATTGAAACTGGAGATAGTTAAGTGATTTAAATTACAAATACCCAAAACTAGTGAATGTTAGTTTGTTAGTTTGACAAACATCAGTGTGTTAGTATAATTAGTACTGTACAAATTCTATGTTAGTTGGGATTAGTATATTAGTGCTATGTACAAACATGAAATGGAGAGAAAGCAGGAAGTAAGGAATGTAAGATTGGAAGGAAGGTTGAACCCCGGAATTACTGTAAACACCTGAATAGTGGGGCACGCAGACAGGGGAGTGACTGGGCTCGTAAACATTCAGACTCAGACATCACAGGGGAAGACGAGTGCAAAGACTAATGAATATAAACGGAACACCAGACATGAATATGAAAAATAATAAATTACAAGAATAACGATAATAAACAATGATAAACTAGCAGACAGAACACAGGAACATAACACCCGTGTCTTTATGTGTGTATTCATCATCCGCACAGACTAAATATGAATCCAGAGCAAAGCGTGAAATGTTTACAGCCTTACCTGTCTGAGACACTTCAGACAAGAAAATAAGGATTTTTCAAGGTGCTTCAGGGTTCTGCAGACCTGGTTTGACTTGTATTTGCCTGTCCATGTTAATCATCTGTATGAGCAAGAAGGTGGTGTGGTGGAGGATTCGGGAAGGTGTGGTGTGCCAAACGTTTTTTTTCCCCAGCCTGGCTTAGAGCCAGCGGGGTTTGTTTTGTGTCGGCGGTTTGTTTGTGTTCCTGTTCTCCCCACGAGGGCTTCCAACAGCCCCGTCAATATTCACTGTAGGAAATGGAAGGAAAACAAATTGACAAATGCGACACGAACAGGAGTGTCAACACCCTCAGTGCCAGCGCTGTACGAAGCGCCGCACCCCACTTCTGCTGTTAGAACTCTTCCAACTGACGCTTTTCTCCCTGATGAACTCTTTTTTAAAGTGATATTTTATTCATGATGCTGACCTGCAGATTCCAAAACTGAAACGGTAACTACTGCCTCTGAGCATATTGCCAAAATGCATGCATGTGCACATAGTGTATAATTGCATAATTAAACCATTAATACCACATGTGGTAAATTAGAAAAACATTTTGGAAATCATCGCTAATGACCACTGATGTTGATGTTATTAAATGCTAATGACTGTTTTATCAATTCGTTACATTATCTGCCCTGTCCACAAATTAATTACAATAAAAGTACACAGATAATTGGGTTGCTAAAGTAAGAAATAATTTGCTCTGTAAACTTTGGAAGAATTTGTAGGCTCAAGTAGGCTCAATATACACTCAGTGAGCACTTTATTAGGTATTTATTTTACTTATTTTTTAGACTTAAGTCTTCTGCTGCTGTAGCCTATCCTCTCCTCTGACCTCTCTCATTAACAACGTGCTTCTGCCTCCACTGCTGCTCACTGGATGTTTTTTGTTTTTCACACCATTCTCTGCAATCTCTAGAGACTGTTGTGCATGAAAATCAACACATATGTGGGCATATAGACACAAATCCCTCAAAACAGCTCAAGCTGGGTTTTGAAACAGTCGATAGCTGATTGACCAGCTACCAGCTCAGACAAGCTACCAGCACTAGCTGGTTGACCAGTTCATACCCAGCTAGACTAGCTTTATGACAGCTTGGCCACACACAGTCTCTCAGACACACACACATAGTCTCTCTCACTCTTTCTCTCATTCTTACACACAAACAAATCTCAGAAGAAATGCTGTACATACGCCACAAAACAAATAAGTGTTATTAGCTCAAAATACATTTGGAGAGCTTGGAAATAAACCTCAGGGAAACACTTACAATGCCTTTAAAATGACAGTGTTTAAATACTTGGTGGCTTCTATAGACACCGATACAATGCACTCGATTTTTGTGTTTGTGGCGGAACCCGTATTCTAAAGTAGGCTCACGTCCTATTGTGGTTGACAAGGAGGTCCACAGGGCATCTTTAACCTGCCTTTAGATTTCCTCTGCCAGCACCTCTGCCTTCACATGTATCAGCAGAGATGGCATCTGCACAGCCTCTCTCTGGGGTGCAGCACAACTGCAGGGGTGCTCCTGTCCCACTGCCTTCCCGCTGCGCCCCTGAGCCAGAGACCAGATCAAAAGCCTCCCTTCAAAATAAATGAGTGCTCCTCCGTAAAATATCTACTCTACAATGAAGAGGAACATGAGTGGCAAGTCTTAAGTCCTTGCTGTCATGCTTGTCTCACAAGTAATTATTTCACAGATAAAATGTTAATGTAAATGGTAAGCTCAGTATTTGTGCATACAAATAAAAGCAAAGACTAACTATATTCATGCACATGGAACTGTACACCTCTGTCAAAATTCGCACATGCATGCACGGGAATAGTATTTAAAGTTTTTAATCTCATGAAAACTGAAGTAATTGTGGTATTTTTTTGTAAGTGGTTATCATTTTATGTCGGTTTTAGCCGACTCAAATACTACTAAAGCCACAAATATCACACTCCCTTGATGTCTTTGGCTTGCACACCAATAAACACACTTACATATTATTATTAAAATGTTTTAAAAAGTTCATGGAACAACCTGTAATTTATGTAAAATTATGTAGTTTTAATGCACCCATTTTAGTCACATTTTGAAATCACTTGTTTTCAATGGTTAAGATAATGCTGGTTGCTGCAGTTTTTTTTGTTTTTGCCTGGTTTCCCTCTCCTGATCTCTGACCTGCATTTCCCTCATTAAGCTCTGCATCCACATAGGGGTCAAACCATCTCATGGCTGTAGGGGGAGACTGGGCACCCGCTGATTCTCTCTGACTGCTGTAGTTGTTCTCAGCTTTTCATAGCTTTGTGAATAAAAGTCCTAATGGACACAACTGGCAAATGTGATCTTCATTCTGATTTGCAAAATTCGATGTACTGGAATTAAACCACACTTCACTTCCAGGAATAATGGAAAAACTGATACAGATAGCCTTGTGAAGAGAGATTATTGACTTCTCTCAGTGTGGAGAGGAAAAGTGCTCAGCCTGAGAGAATTTTAGGATATGTGAGTGGAGCTGGGGGTAACGGAGGGCGGATTTTCACCTTGCGGCGAGTTCAGGCCGCGGTGTCGGGGCGGATGGTGTCGGCGGGCGGGGTCACGTCGGGTTGGCTCTCATTAGCCGGAGAAGGGTAAGAGGCTCACCTCTCCGCCCTGCGCCTCTCAACCCGAATCCACCCTTCCCCGCACCTCTGCTCCTGACGCAGCCAAATTAATTAAAACCGGTCCGCCCCGCTGCAGCTCTCCCGCGCGAGGCTGCCTCGGCGGGGCTGCTGGGATTGTGATGACCTCGGCTCACCTCCCGCTGCCAGCTGGCTCCCGCCCTGGCCTCCCCAGCGCCCGGCCCGGCGGGGCCCAGGGTCGCCCCCACGGATCGGCGGTACAGCGGCGAACAGATGCAGAGCCGCCGCGGCGGTGAGGAGCGTACAGCGGGAGCGCTGGGGAGCGGGCTTTGGATCACTGCTGATTTCACTTCCCTGTAATTGGAATTCAATTCCAAACTGTGGAAGGGGTGCAGCTTCAGCTGGCTGCTTTAATTGGGTTTCGCCATGTGGTCTATGCGCCTGTGCCTCTTAAATTGGACAATTAGTCCAAACTAATCCGAATTTGCTGATTCTGATTTTCTAATTGTTCGTTTGGATTCCTTTGTAAAGAGAATTGGGATGTTTTTACATAGAGCTTGTTGTATAGTTTTGTAGTGAAATATTTGAATGCAAGAAACTGTGCACTGCATCACAGTTACTATAATATAATGTGGGCAGCAGTGATATATTGATTAAAGTTGTTGTGTAGTTTCAGGACTCAGTGCTTGCTGAATCACCAGTGATGTATTGATTACTGCAGTAGTGTAGTTAAAAGACTGAGTACTGAATCACCAGTGATATATTGATTCATGCTGTAGTGTTGTTAAAAGACTGAGTACTGAATCACCAGTGATATATTGATTCATGCTGTAGTGTGGTTAAAAGACTGAGTACTGAATCACCAGTGATATATTGATTCATGCTGTAGTGTGGTTAAAAGACTGAGTGCTGAATCACCAGTGATATATTGATTCATGCTGTAGTGTGGTTAAAAGACTGAGTACTGAATCACCAGTGATGTATTGATTACTGCAGTAGTGTGGGACAGGGACTGGGCCCTGGATCACTTGTGCTGTTGTACTAAAGAGAGATAGACATACTGGGCACAGCTGTTTTTTTGTTAGATTACAGGGTTTACATGTTAGCCCAGGACAGAGCTTCATGAAGCAGGTTTCCCTTACCTGTCCTCACCTGTCCTTACCTGTTTTCACCTGCCCTTACCTGTCCTCTCCTGCCTTCATCTGTCCTCACCTGCCCTTACCCGTCCTTACCTGCCCTCACCTGTTTTCACCTGCCCTTACCTGTCCTCTCCTGTCCTTACCTGCCCTTACCTGTTTTCACTTGCCCTCACCTGTCCTCTCCTGTCCTTACCTGTTTCCACCATTATATTACATTACAATTTTTATCCAAAGGAACTTATAGTTGATTAATCTAAGCAGGGGCTAATCCCCCATGGAACAATGCGGAGTGAAAGATCTTGCTTAAGGGCCCAACAGCTGCACAGATCCAATTGTGGCTATACTGGGGCCGGAACCACTAACCACCAACCAGGTCCCAGTGAAGCACCTTAGCCACCAGGTTATAGGCTGCCCCACCTGTCTGCTCTGATCCCTACCTGTATCCACCTGTCCTCACCTGTCCCCACCACTCACCATTTCCATCTGTTTGAAGTTTGCTGCATTGTGCAGGGCAGGTAACTCACACTCACAGGTAACCGTGGAGAATACAGATGAAGATGATTTTAAAGGTGCAAATCAAAGATAAAACAGGACACATATTCTTTTTTTTTTTTGGAAAATGCAGATGAACTACTGTGGAATAAAAGCACAGCGTTTTTTCCATGTCAAAGCTTTGAAATTCTGTCCTGTTTCGGTGAAATAGTTTCTCAAAGGCCTGAAAAACACCAAAGCTCCGTACGCGAAGGCCTTAGAAGTGGAGCCAGGAACAGTCAGGTGTGTCCCTGCTGTCTGTTTGAGAGCCACAGTCCTGCGGATGAGGTTGCAGAGGTCCGTCTGTCCTTCTGTCCATCTGTCCGCTCCCGCTCTCAGTCCTGTCATGTTTTTCCAGAGGGAAGAGGACGATTCCGGACAAAGACATCGCTCCGCTCTCCGAACTTCTGCTGGACTTCTCTCCTCCTGAAGTCGGAAGGTGAAAAGTGGGCGGGGCCACTTATCGCACCTCCAGCTTGGCGCCCTACCCGCTCCGTTTCGGAGGAGGTGAGTGTTTTTGCACCTATTGTCTTCCCGAGGAGCGGAGGTGTGAATCCTGGCCTCGGGACTTCCTGTTCAGATAAAAGCGGGGGAAGGTCTGTCGCCGCGGGCAACAGAATTAGCGGCAGCGCCCTCCCCGCTCCCCCTCTCCCTGCTCCGGTGGGTTTAATCTGCCGACCGCGGAGCCGGATAAGCAGGTGCTGCAGGTGCGGGGGAAGGTTGCGGTTTGACGCTCCGCTGCGCCGGAGACTGACGGGGCCCGTGTCCGGGGGCCCGCAATCGGCTCGGCGCCGCGTCCGTGAAGAGCGCCGGGGTGCCCCTGGAGGCGGGGGGCGGGTACGCCGTCATCCGGCAGTTAAAAAACGATCCCCCCGCGCCTCTTTAATTCCGGCACCGGCGCCGTGACAGAGCCTGATAGAGTCGTTGTCTTAATGGGAAATGATGATTGACGTCCCGCTGAATGAACTGACAGCCCATAAAGGTCACATTAATGCCGGAAGCCATCGCAAATAAAAGAGAAAAAGAGACGGAGGGGAAAGAAAGGCAGAGGGGAGAAGTGGAACAGACTTCTGACGACGTGCGTGGTCTTCTGCTTTCTCGCGGAACGAGGAAATTATATCTTTTTTTGAATGCGACGATCTCTCGCAGGAAAAGAATAAGTTAAAAGTGAGAACATATTGAAGGTGTTTCTGATTGTGAAATGTGACAGCCACCAGGAGTATAGGGGGCCTGATTTTTCTCATGACTGCAATGCCAACTTCTATCTCCACCTGTATATTCACACATACAGATACACACACAGCCACCCACACACACACCCATGGCAGGAATCTGCTGCTGATAAGACTTATGAAATACCTGATGATCTGGATAACTGCACCGGTAGGAATGCATTAAGCCGTGTTTTGTTCGTAGTTTAAAGTGTGTGTATGTGTATGTACATATGTGTGTGGGCGTAAGCTTTATTTGGACCCCACAATCTGTTGTTCTTTGCTAGCGTGTTACTGGGCTGGAAAAGGTGTTTTGTATGTGCGCTACAATATAGCCTATTCGTTGTTTATCTGAGCCTGACTGACTGACAACGTCCTCATTGGGCCAAGATTCTTCAACCCCCCCATGCCACACCCTACCATGACAGAACCTCTGAGCTGACTGTATACTGTATAAACTAAAGCCAGGAGAGAGGCAGAGATAGGGCATTTGTGAGTCTGATTTAGAGTATGTGTTTGTATTTCTGTGTGTGTGTGTGTGTGCGTGTGTATGCATGTGTGTGTACATGTGTATATGTACATGTGTGTGCATGCATGTGTGTGTGTACATGTATGTGTGTGCATGTATGTTTATGTGTGTGTGTATGTATACGGGGATGTGTGTGTACGTGTCTGTGTGTGTGTGTTTATCACACTGCTGTGACCTGAATCTCACCTCTACATTTCTCCTCTCTCAGCTCCTGTTGTTCAAATGTGATTTGTACAGTTCAAGGGGACATTTGACAGCATTTATTGATGAGAACAAGAGATGCCTTGCTTTTCCCGCCCTCTCAGCTCCCATCTTCTTTCTCTCTTTTGTTTCTCTCCTCCCACCCCTCTCTTTTTCCGCGCTTGTGTGAATTATCTCATGCCTGTTTATCTGGCCCCTGTAATTCCCATGCAGTATCCAAGGCTGTCAGAGTGTTCTGCTGGGTGCTAGCCAGAGAGGTTCCTGATCTCATCACACTCCTACCAATGAGTTTTCACGTGTGTCTGTGTGCGCGTGTGTGTCTGCATGTGTGTGTGTGTATGCTTGTGTGTGTGTGTATCTGTGTGTGTGTTTGTGTGTGTGCATGTGTGTGTGTATGTGTGTGTGTGTGTGTGCATGTGTGTGTGTGTGTGTGCTTGTGTGTGTGTGCATGTGTGCGTGTGTGAGAGGGAAGGAGGGGGGTAGAAAAAGACTGGGAACACGTGTAGCATCACAGCAGACATCGTCCATGTGTCTTGCTTTATCTATGACAGGTGGTTAGCTGTACTTGCAAAGGGTATCAAAGCCCCATTTCAATGCAGAGGTCACAGAGGGGTCAATGGGATTTCAGGATTTGCAGAGCTGTCAGGTCTGAAACGGGTTTCGGGATTTGAGAGCTTTTGGGACAGGAGAAAATTTCAGGATTTGAAGAGGTGTCAGAATTGCAGCAGATTTCAAGATGTGCAGAGGTGTCAGGACTTGAGCAGGTTTTAGGATTTGAAGAAGTATCAGGACTAGAGCTGTCTAGACTGGACACTGAAGTCAGTGCCAAAGTCTCTGCTATGTTACAAGTCTTTGAACATTTGGACAGAGAGAAAAGGTTTGCATAGAGCAATTATGAACGTTTTTGGTTTTGAAAAGATTTTGTGCTTTAGTTCTGTCCTTTAGACCTCGACTGTGTCAGGTCCCATATAGTACAGGACAGTGTGAAAGCAGAAAGGCAGTGATCCTGTGTCTGATATCGTTCCCCACAAAATGCCAGATGGCTTTAAAATCTGTTTCTCTCTCTCAGAAGGAAAAAAAAGAGCTCTTTTCATCTCTTTTCATTCTCCTTCCAGTAACTCTTGGGAAATTGTATGTGTGTGTGTGTGTGTGTGTGTGTGTGTGCATGTATGCGCATGTGAGTGTGTAAGCATCATGAGAAGGGCGATGCACAGCACATCTATATTAGTCTGTGTTGGTCGCATTATTTCTATGTGTAGGGGGAGTTTTTACGAGTGTTTGTGTCTGTACTGTATGTATTTTTTGTTTGTCATTGTGTGTGCATGTTTGTATGTATTTGTCTTTGTGTGTGTATGTGTGTGTGCATGTGTGAGCTCTGTGTAGAAGTGAGGGAGGTGGCATGTCGTTGGAAACAAATTCTTTGTTGACCTGGTTTGCTTTGTCCTGTGAAAGGCAGGGGCCATGAGGCTGGACACAGCAAATCGATGTAATTTGCAAATGCAGCCAGATAATGAAGCAGAGTGAGCTGCATTATTCACTGGACAGACTGCTGGGTTCATCTTTCTGTGTTTAAACACTAGCGTTTAATTACTGGCTCAACCTTGCTGAAGTTATTTCCTCCTCACTGAATTTTTTGAGTCAGATTTCCATACATCAAGAAATAATTTGAACATGATTAGTACAAGGTCCTGATCTGTTCAGATATCGCTTCTTTTTCTTCGACATTCGTTCCTCTTAACATTCTGTTCCATTGGCCGTAAAAAAAGAGCAAAAGATATCAAAATAACATCCTCTGTCCTGGTGCAAGTTAAAAATGGTTATTTAGCTTTCTGTCACACAGACTGTCACGTGAAGGTAATGATTACACCGGGGACAAGGCACAGAACATGTTCTCCCTCGTGGTCCGAACCAGCTCCCTCTCTCCAGCAAAAGCCCTTCCATTAGCCTCCCATTTTTGCCCAGAGCTGAGTGAGTCTTTATCTAGAGCTGAGTGAGTCTTCACCTGGAGCTGAGTGAGTCTGTATCCAGAGCTGAGTGAGTCTTCATCCAGAGCTGAGTGAGTCTTCACCTGGAGCTGAGTGAGTCTTCACCTGGAGCTGAGTGAGTCTGTATCCAGAGCTGAGCGAGTCTTCACCCAGAGCTGAGTGAGTCTGTATCCAGAGCTGAGCGAGTCTGTATCCAGAGCTGAGTGAGTCTTTATCCAGAGCTGAGTGAGTCTTCACTTGGAGCTGAGTGAGTCTTCACCCAGAGCTGAGTGAGTCTGTATCCAGAGCTGAGCGAGTCTGTATCCAGAGCTGAGTGAGTCTTTATCCAGAGCTGAGTGAGTCTTCACTTGGAGCTGAGTGAGTCTTCACCCAGAGCTGAGTGAGTCTGTATCCAGAGCTGAGCGAGTCTTCACCCAGAGCTGAGTGAGTCTGTATCCAGAGCTGAGCGAGTCTGTATCCAGAGCTGAGTGAGTCTGTATCCAGAGCTGAGCGAGTCTGTATCCAGAGCTGAGCGAGTCTATATCCAGAGCTGAGCGAGTCTTCACCCAGAGCTGAGCGAGTCTGTATCCAGAGCGGAGCGAGTCATCACCCAGAGCTGAGCGAATCATCGTCCAGAGGGCGGTCTGACTCCCGCACACCGCATAACACTGTTATCATTATTTCTCTTTTCCGTTTACCATATGTCAGAAATGCGATGGGCTGAGAAAGACTGAGGGCTGTGATCTGTTCAGATACAATATTCATTGCCTCTCATATCTGCCCATCCGCTTCCAGCGGCGAGGTGTCTTAGATAATGCCTCGCAGGGCACTCAATTCTGGGGCCTTTGTTAAATCATTTCTGCTCGCTGTGTGACGCACACGCACAACCCGCGCCGGAGACAGATTCCACATCTCCCCAGCGCCCGCACCTGTTTGTGTGAGACAGAGATAAACCCTGTTTATCAGTGTGTCTGCTTTACATGTATGAGTTTTTTGAATTCCTGCGTGATTTTATGTGAATTTGGATAGCATTCGTATGTATGTAAATGTTTGTGTGTGTAGTGTGCATGTGTGCATGTACACTCACCGAGCACGTTATTAGGAACATTTTTACTTTATTACACCTACGGATTATCTCATCAGCCGATTGTGTGGTAGAGGTGCAATGCATACGATCATGTAGATATGGGTAAGGAGCTTCAGTTAATGTTCACATCAACCATCAGAATGGGGAAAAAATTACTTTTCATGCACATTAGTCTTAGAGTTTGCAAAGAATGGTGCAAAAAACAAAAACAAAAAATCCAGTGAGCAGCAGTTCTGCAGACAGAAACAGCTTATTAATGAGAGAGGTCAGAGGAGAATGGCCAGATTGGTCAAAGTTGACAGGAAGGTGACAGTAATGCAAATAACCACACATTACAACAGTGATATGCAAAAGAGCATCTCTGAACATCTCTAACTCTAAGTGGATAGGCTACAGCAATAGAGGTCTAGAAAATAAGTCTAATAAATCCCTAATAAAGTGCTCACTGAGTGTATTTGTTTCTGTGTGTAGTGTGCATGTGTATATGATTGTGTGTGTCTAGTGTGCATTTGGATATGATTGTGTGTCTAGTGTGCATGTGTACATGACCGTGTGTCTAGTGTGCATGTGTACATGACTGTGTGTCTAGTGTGCTTGTGTACATGTTTGTGTGTGTAGTGTGCATGTGTACATGACTGTGTGTGTAGTGTGCATGTGGATATGACTGTGTGTGTAGTGTGCATGTGGATATGACTGTGTGTGTAGTGTGCATGTGGATATGACTGTGTGTGTAGTGTGCATGTGGATATGACTGTGTGTGTAGTGTGCATGTGTACATGACTGTGTGTGTAGTGTGCATGTGGATATGACTGTGTGTGTAGTGTGCATGTGTACATGACTGTGTGTGTAGTGTGCATGTGGATATGATTGCATGTGTAGTGTGCATGTGTGCATGTTTGTGTGTGTAGTGTGTATTTGTACACCTTTGTGTATTGTGCGCATGTGTACGTGTGTGTATGTTTGTATATTGTGTGAATGCATGTGTGTTTATTTTGTGTTTAGGTATGTGTTCCTGCCTGCATGCATGTTTAAATCTGACAGTGGTGTGATTTGGGTCTCTGTCTGGAGGGCAGCGAAGTTCAATACCCTCTCAGAACCTCCTGTTGGGTTTTGCCCATTCCTCGTGACCTCTGACCCGTAGCCCCGCCCAAACGCCCCGCCACATGGCCTCTCTAAGTGAAGTCCTGACCCCGCTGCCCTGCCCCTCCCACAAGCTGATGGCGGCGTGACCAGAGGGAGGGGAGATCTCCCTGCGACAGCTACAGCAGCTCCCCTCGCGGCTCCCGTCTGAAAAAAGACAAGAAACAGAGGGAGGAAGTGTGAAAACGAGTGCGTGGGAGGGAGCCAGAAGGTCAGCGTTGGGGAAAAAAAACACTAAATTAAATAAAATAAAAAGCAGTCAAATGAACATCCTTTGTCACTTATCCAGGAAAAAAGAAACTGCGAGTTAATTTGCCGTTACACGGGCTGTTATATCACGATCACTCAGCCGTCACATGGGAGGACGAGGGGGAGTCAACATTATACATCCAAAAAAAAACCCAACCCGTACACACACTCCCACGCGGTCAGTGACAGTTCAGCACGCCCACGCAACACACCCTTTCATTAGCATTGCTTAGAGCCGAGCAAGTCATTTGAAATGTAATCTTCGCCATGGAAGAAGTAAGAAATCACACCCACTGGAAAGCATCTGTTCGTGCTGTAATGGTCAGCCTTGCCTCTTACCGTCCATATGGCTACTCTAGCCTTACCCAAGGCAAACCAACTGCCAACATATAGCTACTTGCGCAGTCAATACGAGCTGCGATATGCTGAGGGAGATGGAGGGAATGAGGGGCAAAGCATGACAGAGAGAGAGAGAGGGAGAGAGAGAGAGAGAAGGAAAGGAGAAGCGGAGAAAAACTGCGGTAGAGGTGAAAAGCGATGAAAAGCTCTGCTCTCACGCCCGTAACTCATCAACCACCTCTCCGCGATGGCAGAGAGATGGCACAGCTTCCTAAACTCCCTGCCCCCCCCAGCCTCCTCCACCCCCTCATTACCTCAAAAGCTCTCATTCTCATTCTCCTCACATCCCCGTCAGTAAATATTGACCCTCTCTCCCTCTTTCTCCCTGTCTCCCTCTCCCTCGCTCCGTCTCTTTCTTCCCCTCTCTCCCTCCCTCTCTGTCTCTCTCTTCCCCTCTCTCTCTCCCTCTCTCATTCCCTTTGTGTGCTGAAGAGCATTTCTCTGTCTCCTGAAGATGTGACTGGGCAGACAGGAGAGGAGTTGGATGGAAATCAATTTAGAGGGGGAGTGTGTGTGCGTGTGTGTGTGTACGTGTGTGTGTGTGAGAGAGAGAATTCATCACAGCAGGTGTATCTGCATGTCTGAGTATGTGTGTGTGCATTTGTGTGCATGCATAGATATGTGTATGTGAGATACTTCATCTGAATCTGTGTGTGTGTATAAATTAGTCGGTGTTTGCATATGTGTGCACACGTGTGTATGCATATCTGTGCATACACCACGTGTGCGCGTTTAACGCGTGTTTACCTGCGAAATGGGCTGGGATGGAGGGGCTCTGTGGTACTCATCCTGTCAGCCGAAGGTTCATGTTCAATTCAGTGAGTCATTCCTCAGCCGCTGTCTGCATTTTCTTTTGCTTCTGCGTTTTGGGGCTTTTGCTTGCTTGGTATGATCTGGAAGCCACTTCGCCTGGAGGAGTAGTAGGTAAACGACAAGTCTAATTGAGGAGGGGAAATTAAAAAGGCAGCTGAGAGCTATCAAAGCTTCTTTTAATTAGGCTTGTGTTTATCACCGTCGGCAACTGGAAGGTGCCTTCTGTTGTAGTGCTGAGGGAGTGGGGTGGACTTGAGGCCTCTGCTTCCCTGCTTGGAGGGGTGGAGGGGTGGAGGGGTGCAGGAGTGGAGAGGGTGGAGAGGGTGGAGGGTGGAGAGGGTCTAGGCGTGCTGACAGACCAGGGGACTGGAGCCATCTTAGCCTGAGGATGGGGCAGCAGGGGTGGGGTCGGGTATTCCGGAGGGCCAGTTGTTTCCGTGAGGCACGGTGAAGAAATCTGTTATCTGACTTCTGTTGTACGTTTGTTTCGAGGGCCACGTCAGACTGAACTGATAATAATTGTGGCTAATTGGAACAATTAAATTAAAAATGAGATCAATGGAATGTATTGGCCTAATTGTCTAATTTGATTGGAATTTCACAGAGCTTTTCTTATCTCTCGGGGAAATGCTGGCTATGGGGCTATCTCCAGCATTCTAGCTGACAGGGTGAGTGTGTGTGTGTATGTGCCAGTGTGTGTTTACGTATCCGTGTGTGTGTGTGTGTGTGTGCATTGCGGGTGGGTGATAAAGCAATTAGGTGACCATAGCGTTCTCTCTGGGTGAACTGTCACAGTGTGTTAGCTGGGCCCCTTCACCTTTTAATTACATTGAAGCAGACACACACACACAGTCACCCTCTCCTGGGTGCTGCAGTCGTCTCTGAGCACTATTATGACATAGCTTTAGGCCATAAGTCCAGTTTATAGTCCTGCGACAGAGTGAACTCAACTGAAACCAACAAAACGTTCATAAATGTTCTATTGTTGACCCGACAGCCTCTGGTCATTGTCCTATACGAACGCACTCCAGATGCCCAGAGAATAAACCAAACGTCGCTGTGACCAGTGACATCCATTGCACGTTGTTAGTCGCTGGACTATAAACCGTCCTTTACCCTGGTCTCTGTGAGAACTCCTGGGTTTGCCTGCATCCTGATGCCAGCCCAGGAAACCTCTCTCTAAACTGCAGTACCCAGGCGTTAATTTGGTGATGAGGAAAAAGTGTGAGCTGAGACCTTCTCTTACTCCCTCACTCTAGCCGGCGCTGAGGATGCAGCTTATCACGTTAGCACTGTCAGGGGCTGAGGTCATATAGATATGGACGAGGCTGATGATGTCTCTCAGCACACTGTTCTCCTGAGCCTCGTCATAATGGCTCCCCCGCCCCCCCCCCCACCCATCACATGTCCACCACCCTTCGGGATTCCAGCCATTAATTATTCATTGTAATTTGCAGATTAATTCCGCTCTGCTCCCCCCCCCCCCCCCCCCTCCTCCATCCCTATTCTGACAGGCTGCATTAGGATGTTTCTCACGGATCCCCTGCTACAGGTGACCTCACACGAATATTAATTTACTGTTAACATTAACAATATCCCATCCTATTTCCCCCACCGTGCGCGCCGTACCCTTTAAATACCCTTCATCCTGCATGGCTTGCACCGGCTCCTCCAGTCCCCCTCTCTGGGACCCCAGTTCACCCCCTTATCTTCCGGCTAACCTACGCGGTCATAGCACCAACTTCTCTCCTTTCCCTATGCCCGTATCGAATATGTATGCTGGAAGGCTTTTAGGCCATCAGGGCCATGTAGTCTGGCCATGTATCCAATTTGTAGCAATCCCACAAAGTTTGAGGAGCTGAAATGTGTACTTATTTTACACATGAAGTCCTTCTCAATGTGTGTGTACTTTTGGAGTTGGTTATGTGTAGCCCAAGACTTTTCTGGAATAAAAAAAAAAGTGTGTGTTAGTCTGAGGGAGAGAATTAGGGAAGAAGAGATATTTTATTTTATCTATTTTTAGACGGAGACTCAAAATTTTCACACCTAATGTGTGAATCTACTTAGTTTTGTAACATAAAGTACTTTTCACGCAGAAGCCAAGGTTTTATTAATTCAAATAACATATGCATACTTTCTCATTTGCCACTACAAGGTTGGCTTTTGATTAAACAAAGTTTTGCTGCTTTTTTATAGTTACTGAGAACATCTGTTGAAAATGTCAATAGTCTGGTAATAAATATTGTTACGTGTCCACAGGGATAATCTTGGTCTGAATATGAAAGAGAGGACAAAATTCAAAATGAACAGTTTCATTTGATTGATTTATGAATAGATTTGCTAGTATGTAAATATGCAGACCTGTTTGTAACATGCACCTTGGGACCACAGCTTGTGTGTGTGTGTTTTGTTTGTGTGTGCGTGTATGTGTGTTTGTGTGTGTGAGCGTGTGTGAGGGTGTTTTTTTGTTTGTGTGTGTGCGGGTGTGTTTGTGTGCGTCTGTGTGTGTGTGTGCATGTGTGTGTATGTGGGTGTGTGTGTATGTGTGCGTGTGTGCGCGTGTATTTATGTGTATATGTGTGTATGTGTGTGTTTGTTTGTGTGTGTGTGTGCGCGCACGCACGCCTGTGTGTGTTCAGTCAGTGGTAGGACAGTGTGTGTGTTCAGTCAGTGGTAGGACGGTGTGTGTGTTCCGTCAGTGGTAGGACAGTGTGTGTGTGTGTGTGTGTGTGTGTTCAGTCAGTGGTAGGACAGTGTGTGTTTTCAGTCAGTGGTAGGACAGTGTGTGTGTGTGTGTGTGTTCAGTCAGTGGTAGGACGGTGTGTGTGTTCAGTCAGTGGTAGGACAGTGTGTATGTGTGTGTGTGTGTGTGTGTGTTCAGTCAGTGGTAGGACAGTGTGTGTGTTCAGTCAGTGGTAGGACACTGTGTGTGTTCAGTCAGTGGTAGGACACTGTGTGTGTTCAGTCAGTGGTAGGACAGGCAGGAGACAGAATGAATGGAACAGTCAGTGTTTGTATCGCTCTCCTCCACGGAGACTCATATCTACATTGTTTATCATCGCCTGTCCTGATTAATCTCATCACATCACTCTTCAAGGCTGGCAGAGCCACACTCGGGAGACCTCAGCAGCAGAATTACACTGGAGACAGAGACAGAGAGGAGAGAGAGAGAGACAGAGGGAGAGAGAGGGAGAGAGGGAGAGAGGAAGAGGGAGAGGGAGAGGGAGACAGAGAGGAGAGAGAGAGAGGGGGCGAGTGTGATATTCCCTTACTGCATTCTGGTGTGCCGCATTAACTCCCATCGATTCCGCTAAAATGTGCTGTACCGAAGCTGAAAAGCTATGGAGATGCTCTGTGTGACCAGAACATTTTGAAAACAGTTATGACCAAAGACATCACAACTTATTACAAACTGCTTTATCGACATAGTATGTGAAAAATAGCTAAAAGTGGCAAGGAGCCAAGCTCCTAGATATCTCTGCTGTATCAGACTGAGGCTGAAGCACGGAATCGCTAGACTGGGGACCAGAAGGATTTGGTAATGTGACTGCATCCCAATGAGGAGATGTGAATACTCCACACGGCACTACAGGTACTGAAGGGTGGAGTCACGATCGGGGAGTGGAGCCATAACCTAATTCCGATTGATCCATATTGATGCATTATGAACATTCATGAAGGGGTGTGGTGAAACACAGCACTGCATCTTCTGTCCTTGGGCATAGCTTTTGTTCTTATATTCATAAACCATACTGTCCAAACACGATACTGCAGTTCCCAACCACAGCCTTTAGATTAAGAGGGAGTCAGAGGATGGATAGAGCATAGGACTGACAGTGTGGTTGCTCTAAGATATCTGTATTGATAGTAGAAATAGGGATAAAATCAATCCCGGTATACATTACTATTGTGCACAAGGCATTTGTGCAAGCAGTAATCGTACACAGTAATTCAACAAACATAACGTCCAAATTTATGTTTTTCAACTTATCATACAATTGATCCCATTAAAACTTTGTTTTACAGTATATTAAGTTTCAATTTTATGGTGCTATTATAATGCCAATATGTATACCACTGCAGTGTAAAAAAGTTAGTTACAGTGTTAGCCAGTTAGCCATGGCCACAGTCCTTGTCTACATATTTCTGTGAGCGATGTGACCAGACAGCGGTGCAGGAGAAAGGTGCTGCCAATCACCGGAGAATACACCTATCAGTGAAGACAGCTGCAGCCTGTGGGTGTCGAGCACATCGTTAGGAGAAACTAATGTAGCGGTAACCCAGGAAACTCTGGGCGACCCCTGGTCAGACAAAACAACCTGTATCTCATTAGCGGGGATTCCTAGTTACAGTTGCTATAATAGAAACACTTCTTGTGGAAAGCAGAGGGTATTAGAATTTTCTAGAGGGATTGGCTGTGCCCGAAACCCCATACTATCTTACTATCTATGGTGTGAAAATAAGATTAATATGTCCAAAACCATAGCTGTATAAAATATTATGCCCGGACTATGCTCTGTGAAATATCAAAGTGTGCGAATACTGGACACTATGCTGGCACAAGTATCCCACAATACTCTGCGCTGCGCGAGGTCACGACCCAAGCAAACAGAAGGGCGGTGTTGAAACCAAAGTGGTGAAAGAGTTAAACAATTTAAGTTCCAGTATTCAAAATTTATATTTTAAATCTTTTTCTGTTTTCATTACGCAAGGTCACATTGACTGGCTGCCGTCATCAACAGACACTATTTTAAGTGCCGGCATTCTATGATGATGAAGAATGTCCATCTTACTTTTTTGCTTGAACACTAAAGCCACCTTATGTACACCAAATGATAGTATACACGCGTAGTTTGTAGTGTTTAGTGTTTCATTTCAGAAGCAGTCATTTTCTTCTCTGGCAATGTAGCGAAATTGCCTCTTTTTAAAACTAACAGCAAAAAAAAGCAAAAAAACTAAACACAGAACAGTGTGCTCCCAAAAATCCTTTATAAAGCTCTTGTGTGCCCTCTCAGCTGATAGACAGAGACAGAGAGCCACAGACTATGCACCTTCTGTTCTCCTTTGCTTGTTCAATTAGGACGTGTGTATTTACTGATGGAACATTGTTTGCATTTGCTCACTCTTCTGTTTGTGGCTTGTGAGGATGCTTTGGCTACATGAGCGCATATTTGTTTAGTCAGTGATGCAAACCGGAGTGGAGAGAGTGACACAGTGAGGGAGAGAGGAGTGGAGAGACTGAACAGGAAGAAAATAAGGAGAAGGATACAGTGTATAGGATGAGAAGGAGAGGGAATGAGATGGCAGGGTAGAGGAGGGGACGAGAGGAAGAATTGAGAGAGAGAGAAAAAAAGATGGAGAGGGAAATCTGGAGGGCAGGAACAACAGGGGAGGAAGGGTAGGAGCAGGAGAGACAGCAGGGTTTTCTTCTGGGTGAAGTCACCTGTTCACCCGCAGTGTTTGAACGAAGCAGAATTAACGTGTGAGCAATCCGTCCATTAGTGAAACCAGGTGTTAAGAATGAGAGCATCAGAGGTGGTTGTGAGGCAGAATACAGGTCTGTGTTTCAGCGCTCCTCAGTGGGATCGAGGCGCTTCTCATTATTTTAAAAATCCCCCTTTTCCCACTTCCACAAAGCTCTGGCAGCAGCATACGTGCGACTGTAGTGCAGTCACAGTGGCAGAAGTTCAGAAACGGTCGGTTGGCGTCTGGAGTGTGCGCTTCTGGTCCGGGAGGGCTGCCGTCTTGCAGGTTTCCCGGCTTTCCGTAAATGACTAGCTACAGCAGCAAAGCAGGGACTGGAAGGAGCGGGTTCAGGTGGTTCAATAAAAGCAGTAATTAGCTGCATCACGTTATACCAGGTGGGGAAAAGCAGCAGTTGTCCGGGGTCAGGTCATTTCGATTCAGGGTGAGATTGGGATGGGATTTGGGGGGGGGGAGGGTGGTTAGGGTCCCCTGCTAGTGTGCGGTAACGCTTTAAGAGCGGAGTGGCTGCGCGCTGCTGCATTGCAGCAGTGTGCTTGTGAGAGCTGGGGCCGCTACGCTCGCCTCCCAGAGCCTGTTACCTCAGCTGGCCCAGTAAGCGCAATGGGGTCACCCCACGAATCCTCCCAGGGGTTCCCCAGAGGAGCCGCCCCAGATGAACCCTCAGATTTAAATTAAGCGAAAAAGAAATGATTCTGACATGAATTTTGAAAGATAGCACGGGGAGTGAGGGAGACAGAGAGGCAGAGAGAGTGCGAGCGGTAAAACAGACGTATACTGTAAATCGATTAATGTTTGAGCGAATGTCCAATTAATCCGTTTTATGGCATCTGCAAGAGCGTCGCGGCATGAAATATGCATGAGGGATCTGTCAGACGGCGCCTGTGTTTGAGGATTCGTTCTGTGCGCGCGGCTTCGGCCTCCCTCAGACGCGCAGACCTCGGCGAGACCGTCTCCCTGGGAGACGGGTGCGGCGGGAAGCGGCCGGGCCCCGGCGCTCCTCAGACTCCGGCCGCGCCGATCAATCGAGCCGTCCTCATCGGAGATCGATGGCGGGAGACGTTCCGGGCCTCGCTACGTGGGCTGGATAATCGCTGCGTTTAGTTACAGCACGCGTCCGTTTCCTCAGGAGGGCCCAGACGCTATAGACCGGCGTCCGTGCTAATATCAGCGCTTCTGTTACCCCCCCCCCCCCCCGAAACCACCATTACGCCCTGCTCTCTGACTGATGCAGGCAATGGGCTCTGTGCGGGAGTAGATCAATCAGGGCGGATGGGACTACACACTGTTCTACCACCCATTTAAAGCCCTGGATGAATCTACCCCCCCCCCCCTCGCTCTATCTGACACCTCTCTGTCCCTCCAGAGAACAGGCCTGACTGCCCGTGTCTTACATAACGCCGTCCGGCTGTGATGTCAGAGAGTGAGCGGGGACACGTGTGGCAGGCCACAGTCTCTCGCGTGTGAAGAGTGAAGCATAAAGCACGGCGACTGCACCAGCCGCGCACACTTCCTGCGACATCACATCCCCTCAGCGCAGGGAACTCATTTTAGGGTTCAGCGCCTTAGTTCTGCCACTGCTATCACGCAAACTCTATTTATTTTAATTAGTTCAATCATTGCGTTTTGACAGTTTACTCACAAGACGTATTACACATCGTGTTGTTGGTGGACACAAATTCCTTGTGGTATGTTTCTTGCTATATGTTTGTACCAGCATTGAGAGAGTTTTTATTCAGCGTTTCTGTAATGACAAAAGGACAGAAAACATAATTCATCGTTACAAGTTGCATGTGACAATATATGTGTGCACGGTAATTACAGTAGTAGAAGGCATAAAGTAAATTACACAGGTATCTAGGACAAATTATCCGTTTTCTTTGAAATGTTAAATCTTTACGGCTGCTCAGCAAATTCACAATCATATTATTCTTTCCGCTTTGTTGGCCCAGTTTGGTGTGAACCAGTGAACCTCCAAACCCCAAAGGGCTTCAGGCCTCTGAGCGGAAAGATCCAGAAGAACCAGAGACTCAGCAGGATAGATGACATCACCATCAGTAATTGGGCCTGTATATCAGAGCGCTACATGCCCCGTGCCCTGTGAAAGAGAGAGAGAGAGGAGAGAGAGAGAGAGAGAGAGAGAGAGAGAGAGAGAGAGAGAGAGAGAGAGAGGGAGCGAGAGAATTACTGTATTAAGTAAATACTTTTGAGCCAACTTTGTTACAAAAGTTGACATATTCAGAAAGATTATCTGGTATTCTGAAATATTCCAATATGACTCCCACACAGGTGCAAAAGTCATTTAACTATATATTGAAATATAAATATGTATTTGGAAAGATTGCATTTTTTTCAATGGTTCACAAGTTGTTAATGAGTCCTGAAATGACCAGATGAAGGAAATGACTGAGGAGCATTTACAAATCTGACAGTAAAAAATGGTATCAATCACACAATGTATTTCTGAAAACAGGCAGCAAATGTAGGTGGTTATTAATTAGCAAAGGTTTAAACCTCCTTTGAATTCAGGATAATAGCCAGATGTGTGCTAAAATTCCATTTATTGTAATTCAAGGTATTATAACTACTTTGCTTATAAAATATTAATATATCTTAAAATATTAAACCATTTGAATTTTAAATAGTTTTAAAAACGAGTTTAATTCTGGAATATGTATTCAAAGCGGGTTCAAAATGTTCAATTTGCTTAAGCTTCTGTCTGAACCTCTTGTAGCTGCCTGAAGCTGGAGTACTACTGGAATAAATACCTGAGCTTTTACTTTTGGAGGGGGGCTGGTGGAGGAGGCATGGGGCTGTGGGAGGAGGCATGGGGCATGGGGAGGAGGCATGGGGCTGTGGGAGGAGGCATGGGGCTGGTGGAGGAGGCATGGGGCTGAGGGAGGAGGCATGGGGCATGGGGAGGAGGCATGGGGGAGGAGGCATGGGGCTGAGGGAGGAGGAATGGGGCTGGTGGAGGAGGCATGGGGCTGGGTGGAAGAGCGTGGTTCACCTGAGTGGAGATAGGGGAGAGCGAGAGATCAGGGGTGAAGTGAAGGAATGATTGGTGGAATGAGGGGAGAGCAGAGCTTATGCAGCAATACCCCTCTCTCTTTCACTCTCTCACTCTCTCTCTCTGTCTCTCTCTCTCTCTTTCTCTCTGTCTCTCTCCAGCAGGGTCTCTCTCTCTCTGTCTCTCTGTCTCTCTCTCTGTCTCTCTCTCTCTCTCTCTGTCTCTCTCTCTGTCTCTCTCTCTCTCTCTCTCTCTCTCTCTCTCTCTCTCTCTCAGCAGGGTCTCTCTCTCTCTCTCTCTCTCTCTGTCTCTCTCTCTGTCTCTCTCTCTCTCTCTCTCTCTCTCTCTCTCTCTCTCTCTCTCTCTCTCTCTCTCTCTCTCTCTCTCCAGCAGGGACTCTCAGACCGCAGACCCATTACGGCTCCAGAGCGGCTCCGTGTTCCCGCTGTTTCCGCGGTCTCTCAGGAAGGCAAACGCGCAGTCATTAGGCGCGGTCAGAGGAGCTCCCTGCCGCTGCTCAGCCCCTATAGAACCGTCCCCACACCCCCCGATAGGCCTGATGAGGCGTGGAGGGGATACACACGGGACAGTCACAAATATATACCCACTCCCTCAGGAAACGGCCATTATTAGAGCACATCTGAATGAGGGAGGAAACCCCAAACTGATAATGATTAGACTGAAACAAGGTGGAAGCAGCTATCTCAGATTTCCCCTCAGACGTCTCTCGCTCATGTCTCTGACCAGGCCAGCTGTCCTAATAAACTCCTGCTGAACGCGAGAGGAACGAGGGATGAGGAGTGGGAAGGGAAGGAGGGAGGGAGATGAGGAGGGAGGGAGATGTGTTTTAACGATTGCGCAGCGGCAATAAGCGGGCGCGGGGCGAGAGGTGACGACGCGGGGCGGAAGAGAGGGATCGTCTTCAAAGACCGCCTCGTAAACAAGGAGCGCGCTTAAATATTCATAACCCGGGAATGGCCTCCAACGCCTCTTTCATCTCCGAGATGGAGGGGGAGCGGGAGATTAGGGAGGAGGACGCAGGGACCAGGAGATGAAGAGGGAAAAGTTTTGCGGTCGACTTTGAAAGCGGGATGATCTCGGGCTCAGATCCCGAGCAGGCGATGTGTTTTAAAATGGAGCTTCTCTCAACAGCCTGCTTATCACCAGCGTAGCTATCAGTCTCTCCTCTCTTGTCTCTCTCTCTCCTCTCGCCCTCCATTTCTTTTCCCCCTCCTCTGTTCTCCTGCATTGCTTTACGACAGTCTCTCCTTCCTTCCCTCTCTTTCCATCTTTCAGTTCAATTCAATTCTCTTTCTCCGTCTCTCTTTATCTCTCCAGCCCCTTATCTTTTGGCATCTCTGTCTTGCCCTCCCTCTCCGTGGCTGCTAGGTTGTGTATAAATGATCTTCCATGTTTGAAGGAGATGAGATCAGGGTACTGCTGTGTTCTTTTTAAGTTTCAATTGTTTTCTCCGTTATGAAAAATGTCAAAAAATAGAGAGAATATCCAGATTTCACAGTCATAGACAATTGGCCATGGAATGATTTATTAACAACGGGGTTATTAAGAATACTACTCACTTATCTCTTTTCCTTATTCGTCTGTATTGCTTCCCATGTCTTCAATTCTCTTCCCCCTCTCCCACAGTCTCCGCCCGCACTCGTTTTCTCCCCCCTCCGTCTGCCTTACAGGTAGGGGACACCTGAGCACTGACAGGTGATCTCACACCCAGGGGCCATAATTGTGCACATGCTCAGTAGTGTGAGATGCATGAGCAAGCAGGAGCGGCACCTGGCTGTGAGATCACACTCGGGTGTTTCCTACTGAGAGGAGCCCGCTGACCCAGGAGATGAAGGGAGGAGGACGTGTGGAGGCGGAGGGAGACGGAGAGAGACCCTGTTCGCACCGCCGACAGCAAACACGCCGGCGATTCGCCGCGGTGTGGGGAAAGCGGCTTTACCTGTCTGGTGCCGTTTCCGTAACGTGGGCCGGCGGTTGCTAAGGAGGTTAGAAAGTGACTGTGAGCTGTGCGATTTGCTAAACCGCCGGACGTTTGGAACACGTCTCTTTACATTTCAGGAACTGTCATGCAAATGCTGCCAATTCGCCTCCTTAAATTCACACAGCACAATAGGGGCCTCTGGGGTGGCGGTTGCTCACGCCCGAAACTGACGCAAAGTGACTCACGAAATGCGGCTAATCGGCAGCAGGGTCGGAGGCAACAGCATTCAAACTCAACTGAACGCTGCTGGGATTAGTTGGCAAGGTAGCTAATCGCTGTCTTTACCGGAAGGGGGGGGGGGGATGCTTCCCAAACTCTGTCCTCAGCACCTGTATGTATATTGCCTTTTAGCTAGTTAAGATAATTGACTGTTTTTATGCTTCTATGATTTTGGCTGACTTTGAATGTAGGTTTGGCTCATTGCTGCTAGCTATTTAGACCTTTTTTTCCCCACAGACAGATGTTTGGTCTCAGTAAAAATGTGTTCACTGCTCCAATTTGCACCAGTTTTATGTAATTCTGCATCCAAGACTGGAGCAGATACTGAACTCTTAACGGTCCCATCCAGAGCTTGTTGCTCTTTTTGAAATAGAAATATCTGGTGCAGACGTGGGCTGAACAATGCTTTGAAAATTTGTGTAAATATTCATCAGTGGCCAGCAATGTGGGTGTGTATTATAATGTGTGGCTTAACCATAAAAGACAGAGCTCTTATATAGCAATTATTTAGCATTAATAATGTTAATAATAATAATTTTCCTTTGCGTCGGGTGGTGGGTCTTCGCCTCCGCATCGTGCGTTAAAACCCTTTAACAACCACCTGGTCGTGGATTATACATATTCACTGAAAATTATCATTTCAGTAAATACATTTCTTTGTATTTTCTTGCTGCAGTACATTTCAGGCCAATAATATTGTCTTTATCCTCAAGCTTTGAATTATTTAAATATGTTTGTCATTATTTAGAAAGCATCTGTGCCCAACATTTAGATCAGTTAGTTTCATTCGGTTCGCTGTATACAAACCAGGACACATCTTTTCTTTCCTACTGTAACTTTTCCAGTCTTGAGCATAATCTTCCCCAAACCTTATCCCGGTGCCAAATCTATCCTCCCAGCACCGCTAAGCAGGATATGATTTGGGGCCCCCAACCGAAAGTGATGAATAATATATATATCTTAGAATAATTAGGGGCCCTCTGGCGGTCACGGGGCCCTAAGCGGCCGCTTATTGGGTCCGGGTGGCTCTGCAGAACCCTCCTGGCCCCGCTCCAGATTTTGGGGACCGCGACTCGTCATGGCGTCGGCTCTGTACTTCCCCCGGTTCCCTGCGGTTTGTTTTGAATATTAGGGACCGCGACTTGGCTGCAGTGGTTGCTGTCAGAGATTGAGATCAGAGATCTCTCAGTGGATAAGGTGTACATGGAACAAGGGGGTGTTGATCCTCCGGAGCTTAGCGCGTATATCGCAAAGGATATTGATTTCACCATGGATACTGTCACTCTCTCGCTCCCCTCTCCCCCCCTCCCTCCCTGTAATCTCAACAATTGGCAAAGACAAGAATCTTTTTATAGAGGGTGATGTGAAGAGCTGTCTCCCATCTATAATGCAGCTGGAATCACATCTACAGTATTTCATCCTTTTCAAACAGTATCTTTCCTCCAATGCATCTGAGACCTTGTTACACCACAGATATGCATTGTGCCTTACCTTTATCTTCTCTTCTGTTTTTCATTCTTGCATTAATGTCATTATTTTGTATTATTTTTACATCGTTCTACTTGTCTGCATTGTTAATGTTTTTTTGCTGTACTGCACAAAGAACATTTTAAGAATGTTGATTTTAGTTGTTTACATCACTGTGAAACAAAATGTGCATTGCATCGTATTTGTGCTTTCCAACGTTATATCTATGGTACGGTGTATATTACATTGTACAAGTATTATCACTGGCAACTAATTGGTGCATCTTTTGAAGGACTTGCTCTTTGTCATTCATTGATTTGGTGTCTTTCGACGTGGTGCATAATGACATCAGAGAATACGGGTTCTCACTTCAGAACCGTTATCGGCATCTTTTAAAAGCTTGAAAAATACAGCAAAGGTGAAGCCCGTAAGGTCATGGGTCAGAGATCCAGAGTTGACCCCATTCCGGAAGACGTCTGTCAGAGACGTGGTTGTGACTGTTCACCTGTGAAACCTACACCTCGGCGCCCGCGTCTCTCCCTCTGACCCCCACTTAGCCCCCACGGAGCCACAGGCAGCACTGTAGGCACTTCCTTTCCTTCCCCGCACAGCCTTGGGGAACCACAGTGCATTCTGGGAAACGCTCTCCCGCGTGAGTCCTCCTTGCATAAACATGAGGACGGAACATGAAGGGCATTCTGGGATAAATGACACGGCGGTGCGCTGGTGCTCCTCTCCTCTCCTCTGTTGTCGGGCGGACGTGCGGGACGGTGAACAGCGGGATCAATCAGCGTAATCACGAGGCGCTGATGGAGGCGGCGGGACCGCGGCGGCCGGTCAGTGGCGATGCGGCTCTTTAAAATCACCGCCCCGCTGCTTTCCCTGCCCCGCCACGCACTGCGGGTCTGCCCGGGAGGGGCGCGACGTGATTTTCAGACGCACAGAGGAGGATCTGTGTGAACAGTGCTCCCTTCTCGCAAAGCACACAGGCATACGCACACATGCGCTGACACGCAAACATGCACACGAATGCTAATGTGGCGGCTCTAAAGAAATGGAACGGAGAGGAAAATGCGTTTGCGAGCTCGGCCGAAATAAACCGCCGGGAATGAGACGGGAACAGGAATGAGACTGAGGTTTAGGAGAGAGAAAGGGGGAAGATGGAGGGGAGTGTGAGGGGGAGAGGGGGAAGAAGGAAAGAATGGAAGGGTAGTGCGATGGGGAGAAAAGAGCGAGGGAGAGAAGGAGAAGGGGGGTCTTTATGGAGCGTATTAGAATAAACCCCTTTTCATGTTTCTGGGGCTGAGGAGGTTTAGCCAGCACGGGCAAGAGAAAGCCTGTGTGCGTGTGTGTGTGTGTGTTTGTGAGAGAGACAGGGTGAGAGGCTGTGTGCGTGTGTGTGTGTGTGTGTTTGTGAGAGAGACAGGGTGAGAGGCTGTGTACGTGTGCGTGTGTGTGTGGGTATGCGTGTGTGTGTGTGTGTGTGTGTGTGTGTGTGTGTGAGAGAGACAGGGTGAGAGGCTGTGTGTGTGTGTGTGTGTGTGTGTGTGTGAGAGAGAGACAGGGTGAGAGGCTGTGTGCATGTGTGTGTGCGAGAGAGAGAGTGTGAGAGGCTGTGTGTGTGCGAAAGAGAGTGTGAGAGGCTGTGTGTGTGTGTGTGTCACTGTATACATGCCTGTGTATATGTGTCTGTTGTATGCCCACAGAGAGACGACAGAGTCTTATCCGGCACATGTGTGGAGCAGAGGCAGGAGGAGAGAGGGATTTGGAGGTTCCGGGGTGGGGGGGGATATCCAGGGCACTGAGGAGGCCCTGGGGGAGGGAGGGGGACACAGGCCGGGCTCCTCTTTTCATCCTGACATTTCAGAGCCGGCAGGCCCTCTGTGGAGCGTTTCAGCGCAGAGCCCAGCGCCAGAGAGACACACACCTGTGCCCCTGTCTCCTCGGGTGTCCGTCTGTCCGTCCGCCCGTCTGTCTGAAAGCAGAAGATCTGGAGACGAGGGACTCCCTCCATCTTCACCAATTAGCGTCATTCATGTCATATAAAGTCATCCTTCTTTCAGTGTCTGTGTGTGTGTGTGTGCATGTGTGTGTGTGTGTGTGTGTGTGTTTTTAGAGCAGCAGAGGGTAAGCTGTATTGCTGCATTCCCTTGGTCGCCCGTGCAAGCGGAACTTGTGCGAAGAAAATCCTTGAGAGACGTTCTTTGTTTCTTTGTTCTGAAGGCTACATTGTAGAAGATTATTTTGTGACGTCGGCTGGGAGTGAATTTAGGAGCCGGCACAGCCAGACCCTTATCTCAGCTGCACCTAACCGCATTTCACGCTCGCGAGCGATGCATGCTTTTAGTGTGGTGTGGGGGGGGGGGATCCGAAATCCTGCCTCTGAGACTGGCCGTTTTAATCTTTTAATAATGAACAGAGACGGCTACTGTTCTTGCTGAAATCCTTGGTTTTACTGAAGAGGAACCACCTTTGGGTCTTCGGTGATTAGTAACTAAATCCTTTTTTTCTGCCACATTAATGCGGAATAAGGAATTGATTATGGCTACATTTCCTTTGACATTTCACTGAGTTATTTATATTTTCAACCTTGATTATACATTCGGTAGATCTGAAAAATAACGCTTTGATCTTGACCAACCTTTCATTAAGAAGGGGAAAATATATTTTTGCTTTTGCACACAGAAGGGTAAATACAAAAGGAGTCACCCCCTACAGTCCTTTTTTCTCCCACTCCTCAGAGCTGCAAATCCACACTTATTAATAGGCAGTGATTCACCACCACCAGAAGCTGAACAGCCTTTGCATTATTATGATCTCAATAATATGTTAAAAGCGAAATATCCCTGAATATTTATAGGGCAAATACAGTATAGTGGCAGCTCAGAAGTCAGTACAATGTGTTCAGCTCTCACTCAACACAGCCAGAGTGGAGAATTTTGCCAGGGCAATAATTTACATCAATTTGTTAGTGATCACAGTAGTTTGGGATCATTGTTTGGCAGTCTGCCTCATTTGAACAATCCTGCCTCTTACGGCACAGTGTCCCCATCACTTCACTGGAGAATGTATTTTGTAGGACAGCCCACACCATTCTGCTCCACTCTAGTGCACACTTACAGGCCCGCAGCATTCGTACAGCGGGACACCCTGCGTTATTGTCCCGGCCCGACAGGCACGGTGTTGATTCAGAAATGGCCATTTGTCACAAAATTGCTTCCATCCTATTTTTTAGATGATACGGTGAGGAGTCGGCTCTCACTTAATCTCTGTCACGACCTTTGCTGCCCTTCATTCATTTAACAGGAAAGGGTAGGAGATGATGAGTTTGCTGCGTCTGGCCCTTTGGAGTTGACCTTGAGTTATCCGGCTCTCTCCTTGCAAATCCTAATTACCCTGACGCTAGTTCCCTTCCGCCGTGACCCAGCAGCACACCTGAAACCGGTTCGGAAGCGGGGAAGACGATGCGCTGGATTGCGCTTAACTTTCCTCATACTTTACTGCTTATTTTAACATGATTATTTTTAACAACTGCTGCAAACCGTTTTCCCCTTTAAAATCGAGAAACGTGCCGATTCCTTCCGCCGGCGGAAGACAGGTATCCAAAGTGTCTTTGATAACGAGCGTGGTGCAAGATCACATTCATGTAAATGCATT
Source organism: Conger conger (assembly GCF_963514075.1). NCBI lineage: Eukaryota > Metazoa > Chordata > Actinopteri > Anguilliformes > Congridae > Conger > Conger conger. The sequence goes on from NC_083768.1 coordinate 24,380,925, forward strand.
CCTTGTTTATTTTACGCCGCATTCTTGTGAAATACAAATGAGTACATTATTTCGCCGTTCCCTCTGAAACGATTTCACACGCACGCCGTGGCAGAAATAAGCGGACCGTTCTCCCCCCAGCCGCCTGCGCCACGTCCCTGCCACGTTCCCCCTCCCTTGTGTATTAATCTGCGATTCTCAGAGTGCGGTTTTATAGTGCCTTTCATGAAATATTCATGGGCAGGAAGGCGTCCCGCTGGGCGAGATCACCAGGTAGGCTGAATACCATTACGGTGGTTTCACACATGAGCGCGGCGATCATAGCTGTTTAATGCAGGCCTCTTCATTGAGCGCGTTGAGTGACTCTACTGCCTGCACCGGCCGACACCATGTACCTAACAACCGGGGAGTCTCCGCGGGAGGGGTTCAGGGCACCAATGGATACACCTCACAGCCAGGACTGTGGAGGGGTTCAGGACACCAGTGAACACCTCGCAGCCTGGACTGTGGAGGGGTTCAGGACACCAGTGAACACCTCGCAGCCTGGACTGTGGAGGGGGAAGACGCACGGTCCTGTTTATTCTGTTTCGTGCCTTCAATGTTAGGTTGTGTTTTTGCCAGTGTAGATGTGAGCAGCTTTAATTATTCTTATTTTGTTTGGGAAATCCCGTGCCAATGACTAGGACATACGCACATCGGACTGCCGATGTATTGTACAAGTAACTCCTTCAGTAAGTCATTCGTGTCCATCACCCTGGCTTACGTGGTTGCTGCAAGAGACCGAGGTCGGTTTCCTCAGTTAGGCCTGGTGCACACGGCAGGGCTTTTCAAATCCCTGACTGATGCTGAAGACTTAGGAGATCCCACACTTAACGACCGATTTCACAGATGTTTTTGTCTTTCAGTCATTAGAAGGCGCACACGAGATGATTTAGCCAAGATGGAGCATCACACACCTAATGTTCTCAAATGATCTAGTCTAGAGGAGTAACTTGGGCCCAAAATCTGCCTGATTACCCTGTAGAGTGCACCAAGCTTTAATAGAACGTATGACTCAGTTCTGTAGAGCCTGTCTGCAGTTTCAAAAATAATTCAGCCTACATCTGCCTTCCGAAGAATCATTGTGCCCTCCCCCCTTTTCAGCTACAGACAGACTGAAGAATGCCAAATGGTCTGTCTGCATATTTGAGCTCTTCATAAACGCGCGTCATATGAATCATATCGCCCTGACAACTAGAGTGAGAGATCATCCCCTCTCTTGATCTGTGCAAACGAGATATCGAGTAATTAGTATGACGTGAAAAGGCTGTCTGTTCACTGTTTTTCTCCAAAGGTTATTCTGTGTAAACGGCGGTGACAAGAATCTAACGGCGAACATCCGGCCCACGCCACCGTTCATCGTCCCTTTCCCCTCTCTAATCGTATTAGCGCACAACGTCACAAATTAATCCCACTCTAAAGAAGATGTCACCCAAGCGTCAGACCGTGTTGAGACGCAGCTCGTCTTCCGTGTCTCCGAGATTCCGTGAGTGAAGAGGCAGGCACGTCGGAACGTCGAGGTTAAGTCCCGGATGGAACCCTGCCGATCGGATTAACGGCAAATTCCATGTTCCGCCCAGAGGTTTCATTTTGTTATCACGACGGCAGATTTGACTGATAGAAGTTTAGCGTGTATAGAACACGCTCACACAATGCGTGTGTACGACTTACACGCACCGGGTGAGTCTGAGGACCGAAAGCTTTCCGTGTTTGGGTCTGGTTATTCGCAGAGCCTGTTTAGCCTGGAGTCAGGAGCTAAAGTGCGTAGCCGTGTGGATGTGATCGATGCATCCCTGGCACACCTCCAGATGAATTGGAGAGAGGGGGAGAGGGAGAATGAAAGACTGGAGGAGGATGGGAGGTCTAGAAACGTTCACAGAGAACAATAAAGTTTTCAGGGCATGATAGCTCTTTCTAGAGGGCAGGTTCAATGGAGGGATGTTGGTTGGTTCTTGCGTCTCTATATGTTTTTAGAGATGGCTGCTGTGGCAGTTCCCCTCTGGTTGACCTTGAGTAATGTGTTTCGCACACAGGCCGGAATGTGCAGAATTGCCTTTTTCCTTCACACACGGCGAAAGGAGGCAGGGATCCTGAACACCGGACCTGCATTATTCCAGCTCGAGCTTTGAGTGCTTTGCGGGTGACCCTGCCCCTTGTCCGGGGTGTTCTGTATTTCTTCCATTTCAAACATTCGTTATTCCTGTGGCCGCGGGGCATGTGTTCTGAAGCAAACCTCGTTTAATACTTTGCTCCAGGGCGCAAAAGCTGTTCACTCGGCTTTGAATCCTTTCAGGATTTAAATTTGCAACACCTGCTCTCAGAACCTGTTCCCTACCCGTAATGCTAAACTGTTCCGTCCATGTCACATTCCAGAGGTGCCACTGTCCGTACGGCCTGTTCATCGGCGTGTTTTTCCTCTGCGTTCCTTTGCTTGCTGTGCTCTTTCTCTATATCTCCAGTCTGAGCATGCTCCATCTGTCTGATCGCGAGTGCACACTGTTTCCAAGTTGCAGTCACAGGAAAAGTGTCTCTAGGTGTTCCGTGGAGTGAGTGAGTTCAAGATGTAGTTTCTCGAAAAACTATTTAAAAAGGCAGTGACATCGTATGTCTTCCAAATTCCCCTGCCCGCTTTGTGAACTCGAAATGCACAAATCACATTTCTTCTGCTGAGAGTGAGAGAGAAAAGAGGGACAGAGAGAGAGAGAGAGAGCGAGGGAAGGAAGGAGGGCGGAGGATGGAGGAGAGGAGGGACTGCGGATGAAGTATAATCTCAAATTGCTCAAGAATCTCCCAGGAAATATTTAAGGGAAGCACGTTTGTGCCAGTTATAAATATGTGAATGTTTGAAACGGCAGTTCTGTGCTGCAGCAGATAAGAGCCCCTGGGAAGCTGGGGGGGTGGATTGGGAGATTGCCATTCACCGAGCGAAGGATGAGCGTATATTCATCCCTCGCTCCTGAAGACATACATGACACTGCGAGGCGTGTAAACATCTGAGGGAGCTCTGTCACATCGTGTTGTGTCCTGGTGCTTGTCTTGTCCTGTTGCGCATTAGAAATGGCCTGGCAGATGTTCCCTCTGCACTGCTAATTTTCCCCTGATCACACACTGCTGGTGCATAACTGTTCTGCAGCCGTTCTGTAAGGTCGCCGCAATTCTGTGGATGTAACAATTTCTTCTCTTATGTTTGGAACGGCAAATGTTTTGGTAAGATGCTGGATTGAGTTTTGTGTGTGTTGTGTGTGTATATATGTGTGTGTGTGTGTGTGTGTGTGTGAGACTTGGGGGGTGATGATGATGATGTCACCCACATGCACAAGACAGCGTGAGAGACCTGTGGAGATTATGATGTCATCAGGAGAGACAGGAAGCAGAGACGTAAATCCCCCTAAAGAACCCAAGCTTTAAACATCAGCGTCCGTGTGACAGGGTACCACATCAGCCCCGCCTCCACATTTCTGAGTGAGAATACGATACAAGCCACCCTGATGTGCCCGTAAACTCAATTTAAATGAGAATTTCACAGATAGGCCGATAGAAAGAGAGATATCTATGACAACCTATGAAAGAGGGGGCCACAGCAATGCTATACATTGTGAAGTGAAGCGGAATTTGAATTTGAGAACGAGCGGGGAAAGGGAGGGGGATAAAGAGCTGACAGTGTGCAGCCCACCCTGGCTGAGAGTTTCATTAGTCCAGGTTCCCCACGAGGGGGGCGGGGGACTAATTACCAATTAGACGGGCGTCAGGTGTCGGGCGCAGTGCAGGGGTCTGAGCGCGCTCTGTGTGCGCCCAGGCGTGCAGGACTCAGTGTTAAATAAAGAGCGCAGTTTAATCTAATGCTTCACTCGCTCCGTGGGATTGCTTGTCAGTTTTGTCAGCTAATTATAAAGTGGCCACACGCTGGACACACTCTTTCTCTCTCCCTCTTTTTTTCTGCTTCTCTCCCAATTTCTACCCCTCGCTCCCTCTCTTTTTCTCCTTCTCTTCCACTGTCTACCCCTCTCTCCCTCTCTCTCTGTTTCCCTGTTTCCACTCGAGACATTGTAGTTGGTGTTAAGGCCCGTCCGCACCAAGAACTATAACGACAACAAGAGTAACAAACAATATTGTTGGGATCACTTTCAGAGTGATTTTTTCACAGTTTCTTGAACGATAAAATACTGTCAAAATCCATCCTAATTTACAGGGCGTCACATTCAAAATGGCAGATGAGATTATTTACAGAATGCTATTGCTCATCAGTGTGGATCCTCACATTGTTATAGTTATCGTTCATGGTGTGGACGGGCCTGTGTGTATGTACGTGATATTTCTGTGTTTATACAAAATCACATTGAGACAATTTCACACAGTCACACGTAGTCTGTATTGATTGATTGATTGGACAGCCAGATGGAACACTAAAATCCATTGTCGTGGATAGGCTATGCACGAGTCACAACATTTTGGTGTCTCATTACTATAGAGACAACAGAACTCTCCCTGCAAGCCTTTGCCAAAGTGTAAATGCAAAACGTTGTGCGACACTTGTGGAAAAGGTTGTGCGACAAAGTATAAATGAGGCTTACGTATAAATGACAGAATTATGTTGACGGTGGTCGCCGTAATGCCGACTGTCTGCGTGTCTGTAACAACAGACCCTAAGCTGCGTTAACAATCGTCGCTGTGGTGCTGACTGTCTGTGTGTCCGTAAGCCTGACAGACCCTTAGCTGTGTTGACGGTGGCTGCTTGTTGGCTGCTGCATGTTTGCTAGCAGGGGTGTAAATGCAACATTTTAGTTCCTGGAAAAGTCGAGCCTGGTCCCGGCTGCCAGATCAGTGCTGTGACAGGAAACGAACTGGTGGCTGTCCTCCTTTACTACGCTTCCCCACGGCCAGGAAACGTGGAGCGGGAGAGACGAGAAGAGGGAGAGAACAGAGGGATGAATCCGCTACATGTGAATAATACTTGTAAATCAGCGTTTTAATCATTGTCATAAAAGCGGTTACGCTTTTTTGGCAACGCAAATGTTTATTTGTTATGCCAATCGAGCCACATAAATTGAAAACGGCTCAAAAACAACAACAAATCAGTGTACTTCAGTTACAAACGGATGTATCAGCCAAAAGCGAACTCGCGTTTTCTTTTCCAGCGCAGGAAGAGGGTAGAAAGACACGAGTGACAGACAGGAGAACGTCGGGCTCCTTTGTTTTTCTCTCAGGCTGCCCCCGGGAAGAGTTTGGCTGGGTAAAGAGAGGAGATAAAAGAGAGCCACTTCTTCTGTCTCTTTCTCTCTTTTAATCATTTGCCTTTACTTGCTGAGGGGTAGGCTTGATCAATCAACAGACAGGAAAAACAAGCAGCGCTGACAAATGTGCAGATCATGAAAAAAAAAGGCTCGATACATCACTGTTGCGCACGGTTTGGCGAGTTCAGCAATCACTGAAATGAACTCAACAGACTGAGTTTGTGAAGTAAAAATTGCGATGCTCGCGACCACTTGTAAGATACGCATGTAAGTTCTGAACACGCGCTGGCTGGATGGAGGGCTGTGTGTGCGTGTGTGTGTGTGTCCCAGCCGGGAGCCTCACTGCAGACCAGGCCTATAGCCCCGCTCACGTGTCCTGTGAAGAAAGAGCAGGAGGGCAGGAGGAAGATGAGCCTGAAATGGCTGCTCTCTCAGAGGGACTGATGGGCATGAGGAAGGGTCTCCACTCTGCCTGAGTCCAGGCCAGTGTCTCACGCTGATACACTGAGAGATAGGGTCAGCCCAGCGCTGACACACTGAGGGGCACTCAAAGTTTCTCTCTCTCTAATGCACATGCATGCATGTATACACACACAGACACAAACACACACACACACACACACACACAGTTGTGTTCGAGAAAATAGCAGCACAACATCAGTAACCTGATGAACCACTGTTATTAGTAGCAGCGATATTTCTGCAGGGCAAATACTTTACTTGTAGATGTAGTAGTGTAATAGAAAAACAACAGACCCAACTGTCATGACATGCGTGCTGCTTGTTCTGAGTAATTGACTCATTCATTGAAAGGGGTGTGTTCAAAATAATAGCAGTGTGGAGTTTAATTAGAGAATTCATTCATTCTGTGAAAAAACAGGTGTCATTAATTGTCCTTTATTAAGGAAGAAGGGAAGCAAATTTTTCATACATTGTTATAAAATATATTTCCTTCTGAATTGCAAAGGAAAATGGGCCATTCTAAAAATTGTTCGGATGAACAACGTCATTTGATTAAAAGCTTGATTGGAGAGGGGAAATCGTATAAAGAAGTGCAGCAAATTATAGGATGCTCAGCTCAAATTATCTCATATTCTTTAAAATGTCAACAAAAACATGTAACAAGCAGAAGAAAACGAGCTACTACTGTTAAAACGGATCAAAGAATAGTCAGAATGGCAAAGATTCAGCCATTCATCAGCTCCAGAAAGATCAAAGATGATCTACAATTACCTGTAAATGCTGTTACATTCAGAAGACGTTTGATCGAAGCTAAGCTATCAGCAAGAAGCCCCCGTAAAGCACCATTGTTGAAAAAAGGGCATGTGCAGAATCGGTAAAAATTTGCAACACATCGATTGGCCCAAAGCGAAATGGCGTACCATTCTGTGGACTGATGAGAGTAAAATTGTTCTTTTCGGGTCTAGACAGTACGTCAGGTGACCCCCGGGTTCTGAATTCCAGCCACAGTACACTGTGAAGACAGTGAAGCATGGTGGCGCAAAAATCATGGTATGGGGATGTTTTTCATACTATGGTGTTGGGTTCGTATACCAGGGATCATGGATCAATTTGAATACATCAAAATACTTGAAGAGATTATGTTGCCGTATGCCGAAGAGGAAATGCCTCTGAAATGGGTGTTTCAACAAGACAACGACCCCAAACACACAAGTAAGCGAGCAACATCTTGGTTCCGGACAAAAAGGATTGAGGTAATGGAGTGGGCAGCTCAATCCCCCGACCTCAACCCCATTGAAAACTTGTGGGGTGACATTAAAAATGCAGTTTCTGAAGCAAAAGCCAAAGAATTCACTGGAACTGTGGAATGTAGTTTGTTAATCCTGGGCTGAAATACCTGTTTCTAGGTGCCAGAAGTTGGTTGACTCGATGCAACACAGATGCGCAGCAGTTATCAAAATCAATGGTTATACAACTAAATATTAGTTCAGTCATTTAAAGTGAAGTTAAATCTTGAAAAAGTTTGAAGAGAAAAATGTTGACACTGCCATTTTTTTGAACTGATTAATATTCCTTTTTTTTGCTTCCTGTAAAAGAACAACACACTTGATCAAATTTGCTAATGCTTTGATTTGGAATTGAATGTGTAATGTTTCCACTACATTTAAAATATTGAACTAAAAGCTATTAAAAAATACTGATATTTATTTTAACACAACTGTACATGCACAGAGACATACTGTAAACGCATACACACACACACACACACACACACACGCTTCTCTATGAGCTGCCTTTACATAGAGCTTCATGTGTCTGTGTGCATCCATTTTGTGTGTGTGTGTATGACTGACTGTGTTTGTTGGTGTGCGACAGTTGCATGTCCACACCAACACACACACAGACACACATACACACACAGACATAGATGCACACAGACACACAGACGCATGAAGCTCTATGTAAAAGCAGCTCACAGAAAAGCCGATGGAGAAAAAATGAAGAGGGAAGGAGACGGGTGTTTCAATTCTCCTCAAGCGACTCACACAAGGGAGAGCAGATTAGTGTCCTCAGATGAGAATGTACAGGGTCTTTTAGCTTGTCTGATTCCTGAGACTGATCTTTGGTTTCTCTGAAAGATGGAATTTGTTGCTCATTACTTGGCGGGGCCTTTGTTAAGGTAGATTATCGCAAATGAGCTTTCCCTTAATTAACCCTGGCCTGAGATAGACCATGCAGTGCAGGGTGAGGGTTTAAAGGGAGGCATCCTTTCATTTGGAATTCAAAAGAGTGACAACTCGGATTAATCCGGATTTAGTTCAGCCCTGGGTTGCCCAAAATAGCCCTGCCCTCGTCCTGCTCCTAACACAGCTGTACCGGGCACAGTCTCTGAAAGGGAGTGTGCCCTGGGCGTGCTCCAGCCTGGCACCCACACACTCTTCTGCACTGAACCTGACACTGCTGAAACCCCGAGGACTACCTGTCCCTCTGTGTATTCATGCAGGGTTTTATTGTTTTTTACTCCTATAGGACTCCTTACCCAGACAACTTCACAGGGACTAGCTGGAAATAAGGAACGCTGGAGTACGGGAAGATCAGAGCAAAACACTGTTTAATGCTACAGGGGACAGACTGACATCATTTGCTCTGATCTTCCTGTGCTCCAACATTCCTTATGTCTGGCTAGTCCCCGTGAAGTTGTCTGGGTAAGGAGTCTTTTTATTACTGTATTGTCCTGGCTGTTGAGCACCTTATAGTCCTAGTATAGGTAACCGGCTTGACGCAAGTTGGGGCTCTCCTATACGAGTCTCTATACTGCTGTCTCTGACTGTTTATACCTGTACCTCTTTCTGTGATTTTACACAACACTTCTCGTCGTCTCTCTCTCTCTCTCTCTCTCTCTCTCTGTGAGTTTCCATCTCCCCCCCCCCCTCCAAGTTTTGACTTACGACCTCTCTGTGAGTCTCTACACTACCATTTCCCCATCTCTTTCTATCATCGTTTTTATGTTGCCCACTATTCAGACAAGGCAGCCACAATATAAAGGAATTCCAAAGATTTATTGATTATAAGTTTGTGTTTCTTTGTTTGGCTTCGTACAGCAAAGTCACCCATGCTGATTTAGCTCGGCGAAAAATTCTCAATTAGAAGATAAATTGTAACCATATTGCAGTTTGTGCGCGTAAATCAAGACACCCACCGGGTGATGTAAAGTATGCTCGCACCGTTTTAGAGGGAAAACGAAAACTACAACACAAATCTGCTACGGGGAATGCAAGTTGGCAGTATGCAGAACACTTCTTAAAACCCAATGAAAACAGCTGTTAGAAAATCACCATTAAAGCAGTAAACTTTATACTGCAATATCATACCAGAGTATAACGATATTGCGAAGGCAAAATGGCTGGTGACAAGCAAACCGCATATTGTAATAGCGCAGCAGGGCAGCAGTGTGCATCAAATACACGTAAGAAAAAAGACCGTTGACCCATTTTCCAACTGTTCTTTTCACCTTTGTATTTGTTCTCCCCATCTGGCGTGGAGGCCATAGCCGCTACGCTGGCACAGGGACCCGTGTAAGCAGTGCGTTCTGTGGGACGTTGCTGCTGATGAAGTCCCTGGGCGTCGCACAGACGACCTCGCTGTGGTCGGCGGCGCCTATGCTGAGTTTAAGCACTATTGACAGCTCTAATTGCAGCGCTGATGACAAACACAAACAGTCCATCCTCTTCATTTTCCACAATTAGCCCGACCTCGTTACGGATACCGCGGGGCTCGTCATTAGCCAGACGCTGATGGACTGATAAACTGGGGTGAACATACTAAACACGGCATTCGAGAAACTGGTCATAAACTGTGTGAGTCTGCGTGTGTGCGCCTGTGTGTGTGTCTACGTCTGCATGCGCGCTTGTGTGTGTGTCTTTGTGTGCACTTGTGTGTGTGTGTGTGTGTGTGTATGTGTGTTTGGGTGTGTGTATACCTGTATACCTGGGTGTGTGTGTCTTTGTGTGCACTTGTGTGTGTCTGTATGTGTGTATGTGTGTGTGTGTGTATGCAGGTGTGTGCTTGTGTGTGTGTGTGTGTATGCAGGTGTGTGCTTGTGTGTGTGTGTGTGTGTATGCAGGTGTGTGCTTGTGTGTGTGTGTGTGTGTGTGTATGTGTGTTTGGGTGTGTGTATACCTGTGTGTGTCTGTATGTGTGTATGTGTGTGTGTGTGTGTTTGTATGCAGGTGTGTGCTTGTGTGTGTGTGTGTGTGTGTGTGTGCATCTATGAAAAGGAAACTCAGTGGAATCTGAAGGCAGCTCAGAGTCTGCACCCTCTGGTCTTGGCCCAGGTAAGGCCTCAGTGTGTGAGTGCTTGGACATGCTGTCTGTTTTTCCTACATTCTTACTCTTTGATTCTGTGTAGCTCATGTCTTCTTTGCTGTTTTTCCAGGTGACAGAGCCTGCTCCTCTGTTGGACGTGGCCTCTGTATCCCCCCATTGTGTTGGTGTGCAGCCCAGTTGGCATCCCCATGCTGAGCACTGCAGCACTACAGTCCCCACAGACCAGCCCGGACCCTCTCCCTCCTCCCCTGCATCTCCTCTATCCCAGCCCCTTCCTGTCTTTCTCCCTTTCTTTTTCCATCTTTCCCCCTCTCCCTCCATTCCTTCTTGCCGTTTGAAAGAAGCCGCAGCTCTAAGTCGTGTTAGAAAGTGCTTGCGCCCCTGATCTCGCTCTCTCTGTCTCTGCTCTTCTGCTCTCTGGTGTAGAACTGTTAAGCCCCCAGACTGGGAGAAAGGGGCCCTCTGAGTTAGCTTTGCCCTGCTGGCACCCCTGTCAGCCTGCAGCTCAGAGGGATATCTGTCTCTCACGCACGCCAGCACCCTCTCTCCCCTCAGGGCGGGTGGCTGGGGTCCACCCCGGTTCCTGTCCTCAGCCGAGGGGCGCTCCGTTCAGGAACAAAATGGAGTGAGCGAGAGAGGGAGAGGAAAAGTCAGGGAGAAGGTGAGAGCGAGAAAAAAAACGCACAGGTAAAAGGTGCAAAGCTGAGCTTCTTAAGAGATTAGCCGGCATTAGACGGGTCTAATTTTCCGCTGAAATTGATCTGCTGCATTGAGCCCTGAGTGTAGCTCACGGTCATTATTTATTCACACTCTTCCTCTGCCCTCCTTTCCTGGCCTATCAGAGCGCAGGTGTCACTTCCTGGTCACAGGCCACCCCTGGGCCACGTTCAGCCGCGACGTAGCGAAACGTTTATTTAAACAGAGACGTGGCGCGTTGAACATCCTGTTGCAAACCGTCAGCGGACTGACTGTCGTACTACGGTTCCCTGAGAAGGGGTCCTGTGGGCTTTAAAGCACCGGCCTGCCTCGTTATCGATTCGGGCTACACCCCAGCCACACCCACCAAATGGGAGCGAACATACCTCAAACCTGTTACAAAAGGTCACACACCGTTGGGAGGAATCGTATCGCTCTCTATAAACCTCCATTATTCTGACCCGGAGCATAGTAACGAGGGAGGGTGACATTAGGGTCGGGTAGAATAGAGAGATGCAGAGAGAGAAGACGGGGTAGAGAGTGACAGAAATGTTTGATTTACAAAAAGATGAAAAGGCGGTATGCAAATGAGAGACATCGCTATGGGCTGACATCTGTGGGGGGGCTTCCTGCTCTGCACTGAATATAGAACAGGGCTCTGCTGGAGGGCTAGGGTACTGCCCCCAGAAAAGTGAAACTAGAGGAAGAGTCAAGAAGGTAAATGAGTTGTGAGCGAGTTAGAGACGGCGGCGGGGTGAGAGAGGGAGAGGGAGAGATGAAAGGGAGACGTGTAAAATGAATAACCCTGCCTCTCCACGCTGCTTTAGCGGAGTCGGGAGGCTGCGGGTAGACGGGGGGTGCGGGGAGGGTTCATGGAGAAGTCAAGGGAGGAGCGAGACAAAGGAGCAGAGAGAGCGGGCGTCTGTATTTATACACACAACAGCATTCCCTCTGAGAGGGCTTAGGCACTTATCTCTCCCCCTCTCCCTCCATCCTCTTTCCTCAGTGTTTCGTAACCTCCTCCTTCCTCTTGCTCATTCGCCCTGGAGCGATGCGGTGTCAGGGATTAAAACAAACCCAGAGAGGCTTAGAGACCAACACCCCCCCCCCCACACACACACACACTATTTCTGCCATAATACAACATTTTAGACTGTTAGTTGTCCAGTCTGTCTTCACTCTTCTAAACGCCGGAACCTACACTGTCCTCTGCCCCCTCTTGTCTTCAATGAGACCCAGGTTGAAAGTGCACGGCGTTGCTAGGCGACCGTGGCAGGTCACTGTTGTCGTTGCTGTCACTCGCCTCATATATCCTGTTAGCAACAGGGTCTCTGACACCATCACCTGCAGCACTCCTGCTCCTCGAGTGCAGGTCAGTAACCTCTACCGCACTCCCCCTCTCGTCTGTACGGAGGAAACAACGGCGACCCCCGACCTTTGACCTCCAATCGTTTCTGCTGTCAGGAATGAAAAGTTTGATTTGTCTGCACTGGAGATTTTCTTTTATTTCCCTTTTTCCTTCCTGCTGTTTTTCTTTTTCTTGCGCCTGCCCTGCCCATCTGAGCCGGAGTTATGTTTTCAGTGTGGCTGTCAGATTTGCAGTAATCCAGCAGATGAGTGTAACTGCTGGAACAGAGGGCGCGATGTAGCGTGCAGCGTTTCGCCGCGCAAATGCGCAGAGAGCTAATCCCGTTTCTCTGACAAATTGGGCTTGTGTTAGACCAAGGCGCACAGCCTGTGTGTATGTGTGTGTGTGTGTTTGGGTTTGTGTGCATGCCTGAAGCACCTGCTCAGCTCCAATTACACAGCTTATGGCACCAATTACCACCATTTTGCTGGTCTTTGTAATTGTTATTATGTCCAGGATTGGCATTATAGTGCCATTGTAAAATAAGCCCTGACGGCAGCAGAGTCAGTCCTGGTGCTGCTGTACTTTACCATTACAGCTTTGGAGCAGGAACGCTGCTGCATGTTTTAAATCCGTCGACTGCGTTTGGAAACGTTCGGCGTTTTGGCCGACCACCGCAGTTGGCTTTATTGTTTCTTTGCGGTTGCACCTGCTGAATTTGCTGCAATATTCCTGCCGGAGTGAGAAATCAGTTTTGTGGGCTGTGGGCTGTCTCCTTATCCACACTTCCAGTTCCTTGCCTGCTTTTCCAACTGAACCGTCTCTGTTCCACCTGAACCTTTTCTTATGTTTGCTTGTTTGTGGTGAATTTTAAGAGACCCAGCTTGCAAAGAATTTGTATGGTAAAGAAATGAATTTACATAACTCTGAGAAAGAGCTGGGGAAGAGGGGGGGGATCTCTACATCTGTTACATCTGCTGAATGTGCTGTGGCTTCTGGCAGAACACAAGTCTCACCCACTACAGAGATAAACACATATTTGAACTGCGGGAAGGCATGCAGGAGGCGAGAAAAGCACAAGTGAGGCTTAAACTCGCATTTTAGAGCTTGCTGAGGCGCATCATTAGTGTATGTCTCTGTGGTACATGCGTGTGCACACATGTCTGTGCGTTTGGATTCACCTTTATCTGTATTAAGTATTCAAGAGCGTGAACCTGTTAGGGTGAGCGGAACTATTCGGGGACATGGGTCTAGCTATGTCTAGGTGTTTGGCAGTGTGTGTGTGTGTGTGTGTGTGTACGTGCGTGTGGCTGTATTAGGATGTGTATAACTGCACACATCCTATTATAAGCATGTGTGTGCAGTTCCGTTTGTGTATGAATTGTGTTTGTGCGTAGCTACATTTATTGAGTGTGTGGCTGTAGCGTGTGTTTTTTCTGTATTTGTATTTGTGTGTGGCTGTATTATTGTGTGTGTATGTGTGTAGTTACTGTGTGTGTGAGTGTGTAATAGGTGTGTGTGCTAATTGTATTACTGTGCGTGTGTGTATGGGGGTGTGTGTTAATTGTATTACTGTGTGTGTGGTATGTGTATGACTGTGCGTGTGTGTTCAGTGTATGACTGTGTGTGTGTGTTCAGTGTATGACTGTGTGTGTTCAGTGTATGACTGTGCGTGTGTGTTCAATGTATGACTGTGTGTGTGTTCAGTGTATGACTGTGCGTGTGTGTTCAGTGTATTACTGTGCGTGAGTGTATAGGGGTGTGTGTTAATCATATTAGTGTGTGTGTTAATTGTATTACTGTGTGTGAGTGTTACGTGTATGACTGTGTATGTGTTAAGTGTATGATTATGTGTGTGTGTTCAGTGTATGACTGTGTGTGAGTGTATAGGGGTGTGTGTTAATCATATTAGTGTGTGTGTGTGTTAATTGTATTACTGTGTGTGTGTTCAGTGTATGACTGTGTGTGTGTTCAGTGTATGACTGTGCGTGTGTGTTCAGTGTATGACTGTGTGTGTGTGTTCAGTGTATGACTGTGTGTGTTCAGTGTATGACTGTGCGTGTGTGTTCAATGTATGACTGTGTGTGTGTTCAGTGTATGACTGTGCGTGTGTGTTCAGTGTATGACTGTGTGTGAGTGTATAGGGGTGTGTGTTAATCATATTAGTGTGTGTGTTAATTGTATTACTGTGTGTGTGTTCAGTGTATGACTGTGTGTGAGTGTATAGGGGTGTGTGTTAATCATATTAGTGTGTGTGTGTTAATTGTATTACTGTGTGTGTGTTCAGTGTATGACTGTGTGTGTGTGTGTGTTCAGTGTATGACTGTGCGTGTGTGTTCAGTGTATGACTGTGCGTGTGTGTTCAGTGTATGACTGTGCGTGTGTGTTCAGTGTATGACTGTGTGTGTGTGTTCAGTGTATGACTGTGTGTGTGTGTTCAGTGTATGACTGTGCGTGTGTGTTCAGTGTATGACTGTGTGTGTGTGTTCAGTGTATGACTGTGTGTGTGTGTTCAGTATATGACTGTGCGTGTGTTCAGCGTGTGTGTGTGTTCAGTGTGTGACTGTGTGTGTGTTCAGCGTGTGTGTGTGTGTTCAGTGACTGTGCGTAGCTGCATAATCAGGATAAAAACAGTGCAGTGGGGGGAGTGCGGAGGGAGAGTCATATGGAGGGGATTGCACCACAGCCCTCCCAGAGGGCCAATAAACTCTCTTAATTAGGAGAGGCATTGCTAATTAGTCTCACACTGGCGTAAATTAGACTGAAAACATCACCGATAAAGGAAGCTGCCTCCTTCATGAACCCTGCGCTCCCTACCCGCTGAACCAGGGGGCACGGATCGGCCGCCAACATCTGGGCTAAGCTTCCCGAAATAAAGACGGAGCAGCGGCCGTACCCCGAGGCGGTAAAGCAGCGCGCCTCGCGCCCATATCACAGCCTGCCGGAACCAAACGCCCAACAAATACACTCGCTGACGTGACGTGGGCAGGACACTTTAAACAGCGTTACCAACGATCCGCTTTCAAAGAAGTTAATATCACAAGGAGTTCAGACAGAGGGTTTCAGGGGGGAAAAGTTGAAGAAGTTTAAATATTTTTTAAAAGCCACCGCCTCCCAAGCGACTGGCTTGAATAGAGACTGTAGTCTCCCGCCAGTGGCGTGCTGGTGCCACACAGCCCACTACCAACTTAGGGGAGAGTGGAAGAGCTTTATAAATATACAGGAGAAGTCATTGATTAAGTGCTGTAAAGCAGGAGTAATTCCCCCAGCCAGGGGAATACAGCTCGCTCATTCCATTATTCATGCCTCTGTGTTTTTCTCCATCCCTCAGACTGTGTCAATGGGAAATGATGGATTACAGTCTGGGGGGAGCCATGTCTTCCCACTTCCGTCCATCCTTATTCACGAACAAATCGACACGACTGAAAATAGCCGATTGTTCTAATGCTTCCTCTTTTTTTGTTTGGTATTTTTTTTTGTTTTGGGGAGCGGTATAATGGTATTTCGCTCCATTCCTTTGCTCGACATGACCTCATAGGTTTGCTCAGCAGACCGCCTTGACAGCTCATTTCAAACTGAACTGGTTCTGTAACCTGCTGATGGAGGTACGGAGCCCTGCTCAGGGGTATGAAAGGTTTCGCCACACAGGATTGATAAATTCCAGCTTTCACAGTATTGGAGCACTTTTCAGCGAAAAGGTGAAAGCTCACCTCAGCCACCCACATGGGAGAAGCATGGCAGCCATTTTGCACCAGGTTTCTCAACACATTTCGTCTGAGAGAGGGAATTGGCAAACCAGCTAAATTGGGGGATGAGCTTGTCGCATAGGTTTTTCTGCTTTGCCCAGGGGAAAGAACAGTCACTACACCAACACCACTTCCAACAGTAACATCATTTGCCCGTCCAATGAGAACCATGGGCTGGGCTCAGTTCCTCTTTAACACATTCCCTTCCCTTGCGGTCTTCCCTTAAGCAAGGTATATTCAGACTAAATTTGTGACGTTCAACAAGCTAACTTAGCAGATGCTCTGCTCGGGAGGACATACGATGAACAAACCAAAACAGAACTGAGCCGCCCTCGCAAGCTATATATGACTTTGGAATGTTCATGAATAATTAATAACAACCAACCTGGCTTATTTTCCAGGCTTATTTTTATTGATAATAAAAACACACCGGCCGTTATTATAAAAAAACTAGTGAGAATTTCTTAAACCTCACTCAAAAACACACACACAAAAAACATGTAGGCTAAAGTATCTGACAAAGTTCAATTATCTCCCATCCCTCAACATGCACTCATAAATTATTCTCGAACACCCTGAGCTCATCCTTCATGCATGGAACATTGCATTATGGGATTCCCATTTCTTGCTGGAAGCATGCATTTTATGGCGGGAGGAAGGAAAACGGGGGAGCAAGGGAATATAATTGCTCCCTGCCCTTTCATATTTCGGAAGCGAACCTCACTTGTAGTGGCATCCATATTTCATCCTGCCATTTTGGGGAGGAATGTCAGGAAGAAAGCATGCAATTTGGAATCGAACCCCGCCCTGCCCTGTTTAGCTGGCCTCCATTTTAACAAGGACCGTTCCAATTCCTCTGGTGTAGTGGGGTGGAGCACTACTCTGTCACCCTCTTTAGGATAGGATGTAAAACTCCTGGCTCCCTGAAGTCATTAAAGATCCCTTTGCCTATAAAAAGAGTAAAAGGTTCCCTTGTCTGCTGTCCAAATTCATGACCAGCTCTCATAATCTGCCCTTTTGATCAGTCTCCAGTTTAATTGTCTCAATAAATCCTTCTTCTCTCAACTTTGGGTGTTGTGTGGTGAGTACTCCAGCAGAAAATGGATATTGTGCATCATCCAGGTATTACTCATTGGTGAGCTTTGAGATTCAAAGGTAACAATATGAATATGATCTGCAATAGTTTATATATAGGGGAGACCAGGGCATGTTGTCACACTTTTTACACTCTTTTATATATCTTGGGATCAATACATCATATTGTTAAAGATTTCATACCAAATGAAAGAACAAAGTCTCAGGCATATATTTTGTATTCATTTCATTTTCATATCTTGTTCCAGTACAGAATTATAGGCATTTAAATAGTGAGTGTGAACACGTGACATGTTGCCCCATGAGCGGGTAAGTTGTCCCAAACTGCCATGTTTGCTAATGTTAGCAATGTAAGCAATGTTAGCTAAAGTGTATCAAGACACACTATTCTCTCCCCTAACAAGTGCAAATGTATAATTGTTAAGATTTTTAACTAGAAGAAGATTATTACAAAACATATCAAGTTGATATTTTTCACTTTTCAGTGTGAAAAATGGGAAATATGTGCTCACCTGACTTTACAGTGTGCTCTGGTTTTCCCAGACAGGATATGACATCAGACCATATAGAGGCACAAAACTAGTATTCCACTTTTAAGTAGCGCCCTCTGATTGTGAAAATATTAACAGTGTGATAACAAGCCCCGGTCTCCCCTACTTATATATGTTTCATTTTGAAAAAGTATTTATACAATCAAACATGTTTCAGTTTTGAAAGTACTTTCAACGATTTGAAAATCAGCTGGACTGTAATTCCCAGGGACCAGGATTAGTGACTGGTAGTATTTAGGGGTAGAATCATCTTATAATAGTAACAGAAAAGACCCCTGTCATGACAATCATGATAAATTAATCTGTGGCTTTGAAAAAAGGAGGTTGCCCCAGCTCACCCTTCAAATCAAAACAGCGTTTCAGGGCCAGTTCGCACATCGATGAGAACTCGTTCATCAGTGGTAGGGAGATAATCAGGAAGTGATTACGCGATGTACATTGGTGCGCGTGCCGCTCCAGTGCACACACACAGGGAGGGTTTATCAGATTCACGCACACATCTTTCCCAGGTCTTTGGAGAAGCTTCAGTAGGCTCAATTAACGGCCTCTAATCGTTTTCATGTTCCGCACAGCATCTATCTCACAGCGCTGTTAGAAGCTCCGTGTAGGAAAACACCCATTAAAGATTCAGCTGAGGCTAAGGAGTTCTTATTCGCGCATGCATTTATTTATCAAAAGCGACGTTTAAAAAATGAAAACAGGAAATCTAGCTTTTTCCCCGCTTGCTTTTTTTTTTACGTGCATTGTCGATTCTGGTGAGTGATGTGCTAATGAGACTCGCTCGTTCTTAATCTTGAATGTTAATCTCTTCATCAGAGTCAGAAACCATTTTAAAACAATCCCGGATTAAGACGAGGAGTTATTTAGAATGGAGAGAGCGTGTATGACTGTCTGCGTGGGAGGGAGGTGGTGGGTTTGAAGGAAGTACTGGCAGATGCACACGGGAGGCGATCACACGCAAACTCTTCCCCTCCCGACTCCCGAGGGCACTTGCTGTGAGGTACGGGGGATGGTGTCGTGCACACGCTGTAAAAGTGTCTTTCAGCCGACGAGAGCACTTGACATAATATAATACGTGAAGGGTAAGGTGCTCGTGCTATCGCGGTCCAGGGAGCCCTACTGGGACAGCCATTAATTCCACTTATGTCTTTAATGTCTTTGAAGTATTTCTCTCTCTGAAGATGAAGATAGTCTTTACTCCTTTTTCTTATGTTTAAAAAAAAAAAACTTGGTCCCAAATAGGGACAGTCTATTCAGGTCTCGGTGAGATAAGAGGCTGTCCTTCTCTTCACCCGTGAGTCCAATTCCGGAGAGAAGCGACTGCAGGTGATCCCTGCTTCTGCCTTACATACCTGTGGGACAGAGAACAGCGGGCAGCTAATACACTGCTGGCTGAAGTACCACTTCTTCTCAAGTTCAGCTTTGACTCTCAACTGTTTTCCCAAATATAGAACCTTGGTGGGTACCGGACACAAGGACAAGAATATGTACAGTACACACGCCTTCTTAGACTGTTGGATGGGGAAGTAAATTTCACTCCTCAACATTTTGGGCCCTTAAAAGATCAAGAGTTTAGTCACGAAAGCACTGCTGCTGTCACCACAGCATACAGAGAGAGGTCAGTTACATGAACTGGATAAAACTGATGATGCTATGAATGGGGGGGGGGGGCTGGTAGTTGGGGGACAGGGAGGAGGGGGGCAGAGGGGGGGAGCGGCACAATCTGTCTCCTGATTCATTTGTGGGTCGAGCATTAGCTGGGGGAGGCGTTTAATCTGTGAGCTAAAGTGCCATATGGAACGGAGACAATGCACGCACGCTCAACACGCTACATACAGTATATCAGCCCAGCCTACGCCCGCATGTTATGGTAGACATACGCACGCTTCCTCGCTCCAACACACAAAGCCTGCTTTAACAAGGCATGCTGTCTCATTGTTGGGATAAATCCGCCCCAAATGATATCTCCCTTGCATACTTAAGCTATATACGCACATTTGCACTCGCACGCAGACTTGATGTGCACACATGGACACGCAGGGTAATACATGGGACACGCACAGTTATTCTGGGGAGCTGCAGGCTTCCGGGTGGATGGGGGAAGAGAGGGAGAATGCAGAGAGAGGAGAGCAGCAGTGCTGTGTCACGTGTTGAATATTCATTACAGGGTGACGCTCCCTGTTAGTGTTCCTCTGTACAGCCTCCCCTCACAGAGACGGCTCTCAGAATGGCCCACTGCATGTCAGGACCATCCTCAAACACACACATACACCTGTGCACACACACTCACACATGCACACATATACGCACACACACTCATGCACACACACACGCACACACCCATGCACAAACATATATGCGCACACATATATGCACACACACACTCTCTCACGCACACACACATGTGCACACTTATCCGCACACACACACACTCATGCACACACACATATATACACACACACACACGCACACCCACGCACAAACACATATGCGCACACATATATGCACACACACACTCTCTCACGCACACACACACGTGCACACTTATCCGCACACACACATACACACACACTCCCACCAGCGTACACCTGCACACAGCCACACACACACACACACACCCGTGGACACATACTGTACGAACACATACCGGACATCGACAAACACACATTCTTGCACATTCAAGGAAGCAGCACGCGCACATACACACACATGCTCATTTGCATACAAACGCATGCGATTCCTCTTCAGCTGAATGTAAATGTGTTTCTGTTTAGTGCATACTTTAACCTTTTCACCTGTACAGCGCTGGGCTTGGTTGGAGAATCAGGTGAAAACAGTAGACGCTGTCTGTCAAAGAGTGAAACGCTGCGGCTCTCACTAACAGATGGACCCACTGTTCAGTCCCAGGGGATGGGGGAAGGAGACACTGTGTTAGAGCCAGGGTGATATCCTCATGGGGTCTACTGCTCCAATGTATTTATAGTCTTTCAGAACTCTTAATTGAATACATGTCTTCTGTGCCCTGATTATGGTAATAGCCCTCCACAGCCGACCACACCGCTGCATGTCCTTGAATAAAGCTTCTGCAGAATAAACACAAACGGCTGGACCTCAAGCCCTTTTAAATGGTCCCATGAGGAAGGGAATACCACCCTACTGGGAAAATCACGTCTGAACACCGTACTGGAATGTTAACGAGCTTCCGGCTCGGAGACACCCTGTTTTCCAAGGTCATAGCATAAAGAAAGCCCTGCTGAAATAGACAGCTCAAACTAGGTTTTGAAACAGACCAGTTCAGACCAGCTCCCAGCTTGACATGGTTTGACCAGCTCAAGCTATGTTTTGAAACAGCTGGTAGCTGGTTGACCAGCTATTAGCTCAGACAAGCTACCAGCACTAGGTGGGTGACTAGCTCATACCCAGCTAGACCAGCTTCATTACCAGCTCAATTTTTAAGCTAGTCGGGGTGTCTCGGTGGCGCAGCCTGTAGAGCACTGACCGCATGCTCATTGCGAGCCGCGATGTCGGCGGTTCGAATCTGACCGTCCGACATTTGTCGCATGTCTTCCCCTCTCTCTCGCTCCCATTCTTCCTGTCTCTCTACACTATATACTGTCCAACAAAGCTGAAAATAGGCCTAAAAAATATCTTTAAAATAAAAAAATTTTTAAGCTAGTCAAGCTGGCATTGCTGGCATTTTACAGCAATGGAGACTCAGAGAAGCCAAGACTGAAATTCCAGGTCACGGGTGAGTGGACACAGACAGAAAGTGCGACAGTGCGTGGACACCATTGCACTGGACATGAAACCAATACAACCAGGAAATGAAACTTCACCAAAATTAAGGTTTGAATCTCACATCTCAAATCTCAAGGAATTCAGTTAAGACTTCTAATGATATCACATGGCTTCTTGTTTGCCCTTGTTTTGTTTGTTGAACTGTGAGCACATTATTATGTATTTATTAGACTGAATTTTTAGACTTATTAAGTCTTCTGCTGTAATCGCCTATCCACTTAGAGGTTTCACAAGTTGTGTGTTCAGAGATGCTCTTCTGCATACCACTGTTGTATTGTGTGGTTATTTGCATTACTATCACCTTCCTGTCAGCTTTGACCAGTCAGACCTCTTTCATTAACAAGATGTTTCTGCCCGCAGAACTGCTGCTCACTGGACCACCCTGTCCAGCATCAACAATCATTCCATGGTCAAAGCACTTAGATCACGTTTCTTTCCCCATCCTGACGGTTGATGTGAACATTAACTGAATCCCCTGACCCGTATCTGCGTGATTTAATGCATTGCACTGCTGCCACATCATTGGCTGATTAGATAATCGTATAAGTAGGTGTTCCTAATAAAGTGCTCAGTGAGTGAAGATATGTATGTAATGAACAAGAATACAAGCTAGTGATATTATAACATATACTTTTTTTAAACCACATTTGTGAAACATATTTTTGTTGCTGTGCATATCTTCAGCATTATTGTATTATTCACTCATGCTTCTTGAACAAAATCTAATGTTCTTAAAACAATTAACACATATAACAAAATCCTTTGCAAAATGAAACAATGCTCTCACATCCACATTGCCAACTATCAAAATCAAAAACATAAAAAAATGATTAAATGTAAGTATTACATAATATTGTGTGTAAAATAATACACGAATGTTCATCACAGTTAAACCAGACAAAAAGAAAGCCGTTGCAGAATTACAGAATTATTTTGAAATATTTTGGTATTTGAGTTTTTGCACCTTGTATCTGCAGTGTATAAACTAAATTTTCATGGCAGTCACTATCATGTTTGTAGACTGTTGCTGCCAGCTCTGATATGTTGATAAAACCACTGCTATGTGGGTAATTATGGTATAAATTTGACAAGGACACAAGGGGCCGTCAAACCAGACATATTTGGCTGCATCAGGAATTTGAAGAAAGTAGGGAGTGTGAAGGCATCCAGTGTCACTCAGCAGGAAGTTTAAATGCGCGCTGAATTTCATTGTCCTTGGACACGCCAATTTGCTCTGACTTTCTCTGCTTCCTTATCTCCAGGTGTCATTGTGTCGGTTGCCATGGACACGTCCTCTGACCCTGTCCGCCGTTAGGTGGAACGCTGGCCCGTTCCCGCCAGCAATCGTCTTCAGGCAGCCGTGCCCGTTCGCGGTCTCCCCTTCGTGCCAGCCGCGCGCGGTGCCGTGCGCCGTCTGTGAGGCTAAATAGAGATTTACAGGGAGGAAGAAGCCAGGTGTTTACAGAGTTTAATTCACCTGGTGCCAGCGCTTTTCGGGATAAAGAGGCGCTCGTAATTAAAAAGACATGCTGGCATTGGGATGGAATATTCATGGGAGATCATTTCCTCCTCCAGACGAGCAGAGAGCAGGATGCGGAGTGAAACAATGTGCTTGCATACACCACCTTTTGTCTGTTTCAGTGTGTGTACAATATGCAGGGGTGCTGTGTGTGTCCTCTGTGTTGCATGTCTGTCTTTTATATGTATGAATATACTGAATGTGTAAACCTACGCACAGTAGTATTTCTTGTGCATTTGTGTGTGATGTGTGCGTTGTGTATGTGTATTTATTTACTGTGTGTGTGTGCGTGTGGGTGTGTACCTGTGTGTGCGTCTGCGTGAGTGTGTGCATGAATGTGTGTTTGTGTGTGCGTGCGGTGTGTATCTATGTGAGTGTGTGCGTGCGTGTGTGTGCGTCTGCGTGAGTGTGTGCATGAATGTGTGTTTGTGTGTGCGTGCGGTGTGTATCTATGTGAGTGTGTGCGTGCGTGTGTGTGTATCTGCGTGAGTGTGTGCATGAGTGTGTGTGTATGTGCCAGATGGGTCCCCGGTGTGTAATGGCATTGACACTAATGGGAGATTCGGGTCGCATGGCTGTCTGGGGACAGTGGAATAATGAACTTGACCAGGGAACAGCGCGTCGTCTGGCAGTGATGGATGACGGAAATGATTTCCACATAGGTTCTCTGACCACAGACACATCTGCATGACCGCACTGCCCTCCCCACTCGGGTCCGCTGCCCATTCTATCTTCTCCACCCCCCAGTAATATGAGACACCATTTTATATCCGTCCAAATGTATGGGCATTTCTGTCTTCAGTGAGAAAATGTGGAGAATAATTACAGGGACTCGTGGGGATTTTTCACATTACCTGGATAAAGCCTGATTGTCACATAATGCACGTCACTCAGGGATGGCATTTTTGTTGAAAAAACAGGAAACAAGAAATGTTATTTGTGGAAAATAAGTATTTGTTCAGACTAACGAAGGGAATCTTTACTGTTTCCATGGCGATTTGATTGTTTTATACCTTTCCGTTGAGAGCTATTTCCGAGTTAATTTTGAAGTGTAAAATGGCAGAGCTCCCTGCCCCTTACCAGGCTTAGCCTGAGATGATAACCTATGCGTTCCCATCCAGGGAGCCATTACCTTAATCTGGGGTGAGGGAGGATTACAGGGTTACATTTTACCTTTCAGCTAGCAACAGATTTACATCAGGGACACCAGCTGATGTGATTTAATATCCAAACAATTAAGTCAATTAAGTAATTAGGAGCTGAGTTTGAACAACAACAACAACAAAACCCTACAGCTATTGTGGACATCTGGGGCCAGGGAAGTGGCTGCTAAATAAACCTGTGGTTTAAACATGGACATTCAGGTACTGTCAGTTTGCTGGCCATCTCAGCCCAATCCCCCTCCCCCCTCCATATAGAGTGTATTCATTATGATTAGCACGGAGTGCAGAGTGGATGGACTTCACCTGTTTTTCAACAGCCCAGCGAAATGGTTTCCACGGTGATAGCGCTAATTCGGGTGAGGCTCGAGAGCACTGCCGCGTCAGGCCAGTTTATTAAGGAGCGTGGTCGGAGGCGCACTGGAGCAGAAAGGCTTTATTATTATAAATACCATGATGAGTGTGATTGCTGTCATTAGCCACAGCGTGAAAACGGGGTGGAAAAATGCAATCTGTTCTCCTTTCTGGTTCCGCTCATTTTCTCAAAGCCTAAATGAAAATGCTCATTCTGCGCGTTCGGTCCGCGAGCACACGCATGAAAAATGCGGCGTTGAGCATGAACCGCGGAGTCGCGGACAAAGCAGAGTAGATTTTGTTGGGAAAGTGATGAAGAGCAGTGGTAATCCTTGAACTAACCTTCTAATACGCGTAACCTTCTTGCTACATTACCTTGCTGTTATGCTGTAGCACCTCATTGCCACGATGTGACGACAAATGTTAAGAGAATGTTATCCGTGAACTGATGGCACACTTGATAATCAGTTTGATGTAGAACCCTTAGGATTTCTGCGTTACTGAGCGTGTGTGCTTAACTGCACATATTTAGTCCGTGCGCATGTCTCCCTACCTCATCAGGTCAGCCGTTAGGACTGAAGTTCCGTTGCTTTTTTAAATTCTAAATACATTCATTATTGATGGCCAGTGTACCTGCCTGGACAGACTGGACTCGGCTCAATGTGACAGAGTTGCTTTTTTGTTCAGTAAGTGGTGGGCGGGAGTAAAGCGCATGAAATATATATTCACTTGAACACTATATAAATCATGTATCATATAAAAAACACTTTGCTGCCTTATTGTGTGGTGAATTAGGACAGAAGGAGCTGATGGGAGGATTTGGGTGGGTGTCACTCTGCGTATGGCTGTACTATATCACGTGTGCGTGCTTTTTGCGTATGCGAGCCGCGCTGTATGTGTGTTGCTCCAGACACACATACTTGTGTTTGCATTTAGGTGTGAGGGTACAATGTTTGTATCTTTGTGTGTGTGTGGTGTATGTGTGCCGGGGTGGTGTATGTGTGTATGTGTGTGTGTGCGTGGCTGTATGTGTGTGGTGTGTGTGCGTATGTGTGCCGGGGTGGTGTATATGTGTGTGTGCCTATGCATGTGGTGTATGTGTGCGTGGGTGGTATGTGTGTGCGTATGTATGCGTGGGTGGTGTGTGTGTGCACGTGTGTGTGTGTGTGTGTGCATGGGTAGTGTGTGTGTGTGTGTGTGTGTGTGTACATGCGTGGTGTATGCATCATGCGTACTGCTGAGATGCAGCTTGGCTGTGGAGTGATGGTGACTCCTGCATTGATGATGGTTCATTTTTCCAAGTGAACAGATGCCATTCGGGCAGGCAGGCCCATGCCAAGCTTGCATTAGGACTGAGCCCAGCAAGGGCACAGCCTCCCCTGTCTACCGTCGTTTACCAGTGCCAGCTACAGAGAGCAACACGCCCTTTACTTCCATAATTTGCCCTGCCTGGCCTGCCAGAAGATCTTCATAGGTGCAGAGAGAGCGAAACAGAGGGGTAGAGAGAAGGGCGAAAGATCGAGGGGGAGACGTATCCGGCTTCAGCTCTTCTGTAAGGGGGATCCTCTTGCTCTTGGTGTTATCGCCTTTTGGCAGAAACTCAGGGTTCTGCCACAGCAAATGCTGAACGTTTATACTTTTACCCAAAAATGTGCTGAGAGTAACAAGTTCTGAGGTCAACAAAAGCATGCTTGAAACTTCCACACAGACGCCCACGTACTGGTCAAAGACTCGCCCAGCTGACTGAAGACTGTCTGGCCACCCGACCAAACAGAATTGCCGTGAAGATTAATGGGCAGGGACCCGGGCTTGTGGCTGCCAAATGTGATTCCCCGCTGTTGCAATGCCATTGTACCCTTGAGCAATGTACTTTACCTGAAGTGCTTCAGTAAATATCCAGCGGTATACAGTAAATGAACTGTAAGTAATGAACCTAAGCTGTATAAGTTGCTAAATGCCTGTAATATAATGTAAAAGAGTGCCGCTGGTTGCTGGTATTATGAATTGTTTTGGGATTAAAAGTGTGCTCCTCCCCATGCAAACACAAAGGTCCTACAGTACGTGCATCTAGCACAGCTGGACCCAGAACGGAGCCTCTTTCTGCTAGCCCCACTGGCTGTGCCTCAAATAACACATCGTTCTGGGCTTTGATTGGTCCGCTCCTTTTGTCCCTAAAACTGATCCGATGAGGAGGGATTCCCAGACTTAAATCTAATACGGAAAATCAAAGCAAATATATTAAACCATCGAAAGAAAAAGTGAATTCCACCGAAGCTCAGCGGTTGGCTGAATGTAGGATGACTCTGGAAAAGGAGAGCGAAGTGGAGGTTTTCAGGGCATGGCTAAGCGCTCAGGCTGTGCAGTAATGGCCTTTTAAGGGAGGCAGTCGAGCTGAGCCGTAGCTCGAGTGGAGGCATAATCTGGGCATCTTGGTGGCACAGCCCATCCACATGCTGTCCACATGCTCACCGAGAGCCTCGAAATCTGCAGCTCAAAGCAGCGGAGCCTCCTTTGTTGTGTGTCTCTCCCTCCCTCCCTCTCTCTCTCTCTCGCTCTCTTTCTCTCCCGCTCCCATTCTTCCCATCTCTCTACACCCCAATAAAACCGCGTCTATTCATATAAAAGGAATAATGTCGACCGAGGAGTATCTGATGCAGACGCGCAGGGGTGTGGAGCATCTCCAGCAGGAAGCTGTCAGCTTTCCATTCAGCTCGGCCCGCTGTGACGCTCTACAGAACGAGGGCTTCCTGTCTCTGCCTCAGCAGCCCGCCGTCTCCCTGAGCGGACCGGGACCCGTAATCACATCACGCGTCATAATTCTGCGGGAACGGAAAGTGACAAATTTCATTACGACATTGATTCACTCCGTGTGTGTGCCCGGTGCTTTTTCTGTTTTCTCAATGAAGATTCATGTTTACAGTACGCGGCGTAACGCGATTAAACGAGGCGAGAGCTCTGTCCAGACTCGCCGTTCGGACGCGATTGCTGTAAGCGACGCCATTTGGCGGGGCGACTGCGGAAGCTGATGTCGTTCCGCGGAATCAAAAAGATAAAAGCGCTCCCTGCAAACGATCACTGCAAGGATCTTTTCAATGACCTCAGACTTAACATCTTATTATATTACTTTTTTTTCTGAATAAGCCTCAAAAAGTCCAATGAGGTGAGACTCATTTCAAGATTTGCCAGTGGGGGGAGAGATTTTCTCTTCTGAAGCAAACAGTAACTTAAAACATGCCTTTTTCTCTACTTGGGAGGTAGAATACAATCTTATTCTACTTGTAATAAGATTGTAATAAAATCTTATTACAAGATTAAAAACTCTTGTTTAGACAGCAATTGTTTGCAGTGCTGAGACTCTGGCAGGCCAAACCTTACAGAAACTGTGTGCCGGTACATTATAAGCATCTCATCCAGAGCACCTTATTTTACATACTAACCATTAACAGAGCTAGATATTTGCTGACACAATTCAGGTTAAGTACCGTGCTCAAGGGTACAAAGGCAGCACCCTACCTAGGTTATCAGCCCAGTTAAAATCTAAGCCTGATTCATGCTTTATCCGGCAGCCTCTGTCCGGAAGGCCCATACGGTACGGTGGTTGCCATCATAGTTCCAATCCTACAGTCCGTTCCGACTGCAGCATGCTACAGAGTAAATAAAATAGCTTTTCACAATTAGTTTCACAATGCAGATCAATATGGAGCACGCCGCATGGCTAAGGTTATATGTCATCTGGAGGATCAAGCTTGAATCGTGCTTTATACTACACTCCTCTCTAAACCTCCATGAGGGGTGAATGCCGTTCAGGGTTCTGCGCATGGTTCCGTGTGGTTCCGGACTCTGGGATACACTGTATACGGCAGTTGGGTTGACCGGTCCATTGTGACAGAATGCAGTCCCCCTGCTGGTGAGCGGAGGGCAGTGCAGCCCACGGCGGAAAGCAGAGGATAAGAGGAGCACATTTGATGGCCTGAGGAGATTGAATCGCTTTGCCGCAGCAGGCTCTTGTAATCATCGATCGGTGTTATCACTCACACAGCTTGAATCTCACAGATCCCTTCAGATCCCTCCACAGTAGATAGTCAATATCAGAACACAAACACGCACACACAAACACACACACACACACACACACACACGGGCACACACACACACAGATGTACACGCACACACACACACATAGGGACTGACACACACACACACAGAAGGATATAGATACATGCACACAGGGGCAGATAGACATGCACACACACACACACACAGTCCTCTGCTAGTGTCCTTTGCTCACCTGTGGTCCAGTGAAAGTGTGCCAGCATGTAACTGGTAACAGGTCTCTCAGACCCCCCCCTCTCCTCTTTGGGTCCAGCTTACCCTGGCTGTGTGGAAGAATTGTTAATCACTTTGATTAAGTGTCTCATGGTCTTCAGCCATTTGTCTGATTAATTAACTGCACTAACCTGGTTCTGCAGAGCCATGTAGCCAACACATCATTCACAAGCCTCTCACCTGTGTGTGCATGTGAGTGTGTGTGTGCGCGCTCATGAGTATGTCCGCACGTGCACAACAGAGTAAGTACTGCTGTGGTGTTTTGGGCATGGGGGGCTGTGTATGAGGAGGTTATATTTCTCTGAAATCAACCCACAAGGCTCTCAGCAGGGGAGCTGAGAGTTGTGGGTGTATTTATTTGTGTGTGTATCTGTGTGTGTATCTGTGTGTGTCAGGGGAGGAGGATGAGGCATTGATCACACTGACTAACATTAACAAGCCTGTATAATTATGACATTATTAGGTTAGGCCTGATTTCATTGCTTATCCGTCCTGCCTACTGAAGTCTGGGCAAGGTAACACAATGGCACCCCTGACAGGTGAATCCCTTAATGCACTCATTAGTCTAACACAGGGGTGGCCAACTCCTGTCCTCAGAGGCCGCGGGGCCTGCTGCTGTTTGTTCCAACTTCTAATTGTTTAATTGAAGTCATTATGCGGATGTAGAGTCACTGCACCTGGTGTCTCTGGAATAAATCTGTTCCGAGTTCCGGCAGAATGACGAAGCGCAGGCCGTTCAGGCTTTTTCTGGAGACCAGAGTTGCAGGAACGAAAAAGGCACAAATCTGAAACCCGTAGACAAAATCTGGAACCCTCGACAAACTCTGGAACCCACTGAAACCCCTGTAGCGTAGTGGCCCTTAAGCCTGCATTGCTCCAGGGGAGGATTGTCTCCAGCTTAGTCTAATCAACTGTACGTTGATCTGGATAAGGGGCGTCTGCCAAATGCCATTAATGTCATGTAATGTAATGAAACCCTAAATCAAATCTGGAATCTTAGACAAAAATGGATAATAGGTTGGATTGTTAAGGTTCCTTGGTACCTCTGTCAGGTCATAAGCTCTCCCGTTTCGGTATATTTTAAAAATGCTATTAATAAGGGGCTCTAGTGGCTCATCTTGGCTTGCAGTGCAGTGATGTGTCACGCGGTCAGATGTTGAATCCTGATTGCGTCAGTGGTGACTGTTGCTTCCAGTCACGACATTGATGCACCAGTGGCTGTGGCATCGTACAGGGAGGGAGGGACTCGGTCAGGAGGGCTGTCTGCACCTCATAGGGCAGAAATGCCCCTGCGCTCAAGCGGGTATCTGCAGCCTTACTGTGTCTGTCACCACGCACTTCAGAGGAACATATACGCTAGTCCCGACTGCAAACTCGGAGTAAAGAACCATTAAAAAATGATGTTATTTGTGCACAGAAACCACCTCAAACTGTTCCCCGGCAAAGTAACAGAATCGATAATTTCATTTCTTTTTACTGCTCTGCACAGCCAAGGGGCTCAGAGAAGTGTAATCAAACATTTTGCTTTTCAATCAAACGGGCAGTATTTCACACATATAATGCATTTAATTTCTGAACAGTGACTAACCTGGGACTCTTTTTTTCTCTGTTAAATGGGAACCAAATCAGCGCTAATCTGTTTCCCCTCTCCCTTTCTCTGGTGCACATTCAATAGCAAAGGACAGGATAAAGTTTAGTTCAAAGATTGACACCGATATCTTGGGCTCATTCTATTCTCCTTTTTTGCTTTTCTTTTCTCCTTTTCTTGCCCCTAGCTCCACCCATCGGGAGAGGGTATGAAAAATGAAAGAAAAAGAAGTAAAGAAAAGAAAATCAAGAAAACGAGAATTAGGGATGCCCTCACTCCTTCAAACATCAGTTCAAAGCCACGTAAGTTGAAGATGTGGCAGATGAGGAAAGGTGGATCCACAGGTTGATCATTTATACATCAGGCTTTCCAAATGATGTG
This sequence comes from Conger conger, assembly GCF_963514075.1. Lineage (NCBI taxonomy): Eukaryota > Metazoa > Chordata > Actinopteri > Anguilliformes > Congridae > Conger > Conger conger. The sequence goes on from NC_083768.1 coordinate 24,411,524, forward strand.
ATGATGTTTTCTTGTTCAAAGGACAGATTGGGAACTTCTACTTCTCACTCCTAGGTGGACCTCAATCGATTTCCAGGTCAGGAGCAAAGAAAGGGACAAGGTGGAGAAAAGTAAGGGATTGGAATGATTCTCTTGATTCACACGCTTCAATAAAATCCCAGGGAGGACACATTTACACGTGATGAATATTCTGTTTACATTTGCATGTAGTTAGCTTCTCTACTGCCTTTGGCCTGCTCACCTTTTGCGGTTCATACATTTTTCAACATGACCTCATCTCAAAACATGTCGCCATCCCACGTGACGGATCTCTTCACGTGCTGCTTAATTGCTTTGATGGTAATGAATTAGGCAAATAGTCCTGTTTTCACAGGAAATTGGATAGCGGCGAGGGACACAAAGTAGGAATAAATCAAAATGTTGACGCACCCTCTAATCAAACAATACAAACAGAGCCGCGTTCAAGGAGCTGTTTGTGTTTTGTATCAGCATTTTGTTTCGCCCCTAGAATGTAAACATCCATCCGTCCACTGTCCCAGTTTTATAATTAGCGAGTTGGTCAAGGGTTTGATTGAAATTCAGCCTTGTTTTACACCAGGAAGGAGCCACCATCCTCAACAAATGGTTGTTTCTCCAATAAACAGCAAGATGATGGAATATATTTCAAGGGTCTCCAACTTTGAGAGTCACACTTTTCAAAGTGAAGAACCCTCTCCATACCTTTCCATTGAGAATACACATTCATGAGACCAGCCTGAGAAAGAACAGCTGGAGTTTCCAAAGTACTTCAGTAGCCTTAAATATCCACATCAACGGCAAGCTATCACATGCAATCTATCTCTGGAAGATTCTTTTGAAAGTGCTTTGAAGAGACATTACCTGGTGTTTGATACTAGAAGTCATTCTTGTGTCAAAGCTCTCCCATCAGCCACCACAACAACCAATCCACAGCCAACTATTGATGTGAGATTGAGTTGTAAGTGGTTTTTAGAAAAGGTTACCTGGCCTTCGATGGCTATTATATTCATATTCATTTTGGGGGACTTTCATTCCGCAGGATTTCATATCTGAGTGGCAAAGCATATCTACAGTATATACTGGTCAAATAAATGTTTAGGCAAAATGCACCTTTTCCCCCCACCAACGGCATTCTGGCAGAATGGCACAAAAAATTACCCAGCAGCCATTGCACGGCTTTAGCCACCCCCTGGTCTCTCCAGAGGAAAACACAGTGTCCTAGCCTCAACACCCCCTCTCTACAGGGAATCCAGAAACCCCACAAAACAATGGATGAAATCTGCATGCTTTCACACACTGGCCCATCATGAACAGGTAAGGTATCTGGGCCATGGGGTATGTGTGTGTGTGTGTGTGTGTGTGTGTGTGTGTGTGAGGGGGGAGAGGGGGAGTGCTAAACTCCGCTGCTCGAGGAGGGGGAGCACAGGCACATCTGAAGAAGAGCCAGGACAGAAAGAACGGTGTCAGGAGGAAGATTGGTGTCTGACGTTCAGTGTTCCACTGGGCAGAAAGAAATTTCCACACAATGAAATTGGATTTCTGGTATTTACCGCGAAATGGATTAAAGCAAAGAGGTAGATGTGCGGACAGGGAGAACAATCAGGGTTATCTTTGCCTCAGAGACTGAGGAGGGGATCGCGCCTGGCCTTTAGGATGAGGTTAATGCCCCGGTGGACGACAGAGAGGTGGAGAAGTGCTGAAACCAGCGGACACAATGGGCTGCTGGCGGCAGGGGTTTTTACTCCAGCAGAGAAAAGGCTTACGGTATCCCGGGTTAGGTCACTGTGCAGAGGCACTCTGACAGCCCCCCACTTGATTCTTTATTTTAAAACACAAAGTGTGGCGGTAATGGCCTTCGCCTGAATTATCTCATCATTGTCATTGTTGCTCTTGGCCGCGAAGGTGGATAACTTTAGCGCTACTTTGCCAGACCGTTAGAACACTGACGTGTAAAAACACCCAACCGCCCACACATTAATACACTTGCAGTGGTAATCCTGCACACAAACACACACACACACACACACACAAAATCGTTTGCTGTCCGTGTTGCACCCACCATACTGCACAAAAAAGATATCTCCTTCATCCACTGCCATAAAATGCACATGCATGCATACAGACTCACGCGCGTACGCACACACGCACACACACACAGATGCAAACACACACACTCAGGCTCCCACACCCAGTCGGGATGCGAAAGGGAGAAGACCATGGAAACATGGCTATTTGTCTTTCATGATAAATTCTCATTGGTGTCTCCAGGGACATTCAGACCATGCTGGCAAATCAACACATTTTTCACTTGCTCCCTCAGCTTCTCTCTCTCTACTCTCTCTACAACAGTATCTTCTCAGCCCCCTTTTCTTCTCTGCAGAAAATACTCTACACATATCTGTTAATGTATATTAACTCCTAAAATCCGATCACATGCTTTCTCACCAGACAGTGATTAGAGCCGTTCTCAGCACCAAGTAATTCTCCATCCTTTGCTTTGTTTTTATACAAAGCCGACATGAACAAAGCCTGGTGCAGCCTTTGTTACGCCAGCCAAGTACTAAATAATGTGAATGTTTGTACTAAAGCATAAAATGACAGTGACAGTGGTTATGTCAGAAAAATATTGCCAAAATAAAAGTGCCTGTTTTTCCACAGGTCCAAGAAGTGCGTGTGCATGTGTGTGTACTTGTGTGCATTTGTGTGTGTGTGTCTGTGTGTGTGTGAAAATTGAATTAATTTTAGTTGTGTATGAATAAATTTTAACCATTAAAAAAATATATAATGTAGGCTACACTACCCTTTCAACAAAATGGCCTTGGCTTTCTAATGGCAATAAACCACTAAAGTGTCTGAAGTGGATGTGAAATGACTCACATAAGAAATCACACAGGCTCTTTAGTAGTAGAGAGAGGCAGAGTTGAAATGACTGAATGACATCTATGGCCGCTGAATTTTATAAAATGACATGTGATATGAAGCAGTTGGGGGCGGGTTGTCTGTCTGTTGTCTGGCCTGAACTTTGTTCAATAGATTGGAAACAGCAGTTAGGCCTACTGTTAATCTCCCATCACCTGCGCTGCGTTTAAACAGCACTGATAAATGCCAGACAATTCCTAGTTCCTGGTTCCAGTAAACAAATATTCGGAGGGTTTTCTAAGCAAATGGTGTCAATCTAAATAATCGGTTTGACTTTTTTAAATGCGTCTCTATAGCTATTTGAAAAAGCTGATATTTTGGCTGTTAGCGTTAGTGGGATATCGTGAGGATTACGTTCCCGCTGGGGGTGCGTCGGCCGTGGCATGCGTCCGGAGATGAGTTCTCATGGACGGAGTGCCCGGGAACGTGTCCGCGCGGATCACGCTATTATTCCTGATTATTTAGTCACAGCTCTTATCTGCAAACTGCCACACTGCCTCTTCACTCTGCATAATTCAGCTGGCCTTTCTCTCCTTCCCTTTCTTTCCTCCCAAGCTTATTTTATGGTCCATCTCCTGCCGTAGTGTTCAGGCTATGGTCAGCCTTTCAAGAGAGTATGAATTAAATGGACGAGTATGACGTTTCTCTCAATATTGAACATGCACTATTCGCTGTTTTCGTGCTGGTTTTCAGTCCAAGCTGTCTCAGGATCAGATTCCCCTGTGTCTCGGTATATGCCATGATTGACCTTGAGGATATTCCACCAAGGAAGATTCAGCCATCACAATAAACAGTTGTAATGGGACTGATTAATCAGCAAAGCACGGCCCCTTAAGGTTCCAGTTTGCACACTGATGCATGTTTACAGCTTGTTAATGCTTTCCGTTTCCCCATTTTGTTCTAATGTTTTACCGTCAGTGCTTTAATGGTATTTTTTTCAGCTAATTCCAGAGTTCATTCAACCATAACGAGAGTGTATCTGTTTGTATATTTTTTTGTGTGGTTAATTCATGGGTTAACGTGATTAATGGCAACATGTGTAGCAACTCTATTTGTTTAATGGAAATCTTTATAATTGCCCATGTCCACCGTTGACCCTGGTGGCTGAATATTTTGATGACTGAAGTCAATGGAAGTAGAATGCCATGAGATCCAACAACTGATCTCCTCTCTATTTCTAAATCCTTTGGAAGGTGGAAGAGATTTCTCTTTGAGCATGCATTTGTGTATGTCATATATGGAGGCTGGTCTTTGAAAACTGAAAGTAACACACTGAACCACAGGAATGTAGCATCAAACTAGCAAACTACCTGCCAAACTTTAAAGTGCTGCAATCATTGATTCCTGCGAAAGAGTTAAAAAACCGCAGATCACATTGGTTGTCACAATTTGAGGTGAAATGCTGAGGTGATATTAAAGTATTTTTATCTGGGCATTAGGCCCTGACGCCCCATGGTGTGACAAATGATAAAATGAATTATGAGAATATTATTAAAATAATATGACAACTCATTGAAATTAATGGGCCATAGCTTTTCACTTTTCCCCCAACGCCTTTATAATTCAGACAAAACCATAACATCAGAACAGTGTCCTTGGTAGATAGATTTCAGATTCCCAACTGCCTATTTTTCTCAATGCCCTTCCACACTGGAGGTTTCAGCTTAAACTGTCATCTGGAGTTGCAGTGTTAAATACATCTAGCATTTCCCCTTTTTATTTCTCTGCCCCCTTACAATATTAAACCTCATCACCAATGTACCACACTTAGTTCACTAGATGGCAAAACATACTCAAGAAATATCTGGACAATTGAAATAGGTGTGTACGAGATTATAAAAAATAAAGTGCAACGAATAAAGCCAGTCTTAAACTAGCACTATGAGAAAAAGGTAAGAGCTAATTCAGTGTGGGTCTTAAAACATATATTTATTTCCTCAAAGACCAAGAGCAAGGTACTCCCTTGAGTCCTTTTAAGCAACTCTTTATCGCATTATGAGTGTAGCAAATCCCTGTGTGTCACATTAACAATTTTCAATGAACTGCTGTGATCAGACTCAATTTATTCATAATAACTAGAAGATGTATACGCCTGCGCTGTCTGAATTCTCTGTCTGAAACGGAGTGATTAACCCATACAGTGTTTGGCTACAGGGCACTGTGCACTGTGTCATATCAAATCTGTGCATTTCCTAAAGAGCATCTTAACGCTTATTTTTTACACTTGAATGACAGCAACTATAACCACAGAACAAAAGGTCAAGTGACAGATTTTCTCCTCCTTCTCTATTCTTTTCACTTAAAGCAGGGAGACGGCAAATGTCGGAAGCTAACCTAGCATGAAATTGTAATGCGATAATGAATCTTAAAGGAGAACAAAACATCATTTTATCTTCACAAACTGTCTGGGAGAAATGATCACTTGTTTATAAATGCAACTCTTGAGCTCATGCATTCTAGGCAATGTCAGATATGGCATGCAGAATGGCAGCTCCCATCCAATATGATTCAGCAGTGACCCGCAACGTGAAGAGATTGATTTGACTGGGTTCATTCAGGGCCAAATTGACACAGAGCGGACCCTACCGGATGAAACCAGGGCGTACAGCCGGTAGCTGTGCCGGGCATAAGCTTCGCTTCATCTATGGTCCTGGTCTTTCTTGGGGAAGGGACTGGGTTTCATTCTTCATTTATAACAGTATGACTTTTACATTGAGTTGTGCTTACTGCTTCAGTAACATCATGTATGCTGACTTGCTCTTTTCATTAGGTGGTCATTAAAGATTGAAATTGCGAAAAGTACAGTAGGGAGAGAGAGCGGACGTGTGTGTGTGTGTGTGTGTGTGTGCGCGCGTGTGTGTGTGTCTGTTTTGTGTGTGCTGAGAGTGAGTGATAACATAAAGAGTAAAAGAGGAGAACGGAGAGGTAGAGAGGGGGAGAGCTACAAAGGAAGAGTTGGATACAAAGATATTCTGATTCTTCACATAGAGTAGCTTTTTTAAACTTCATAATTCACATCTTTGTATGGGAAAATATTTAGGCAACATTTTTATTCATCACAGATGAATCACATACAGCTGCAAAATAGAGAAAGCCAGAAAAATAGCCAGTGTAAATGTCAACAGAACATGGCTTTGTTACATGGCAGCTACTTGGAGGATCATGCAATAAAGTGTCACTGACTACTACTACTGCAACACACTAACATTCTGCATGGTGTGTTGTATGTGATACCTGAATATCTGAAAAGAGAATAGCAATATCTTGCACATATTATGTGCCAGATCATTGAAGGATAATTTGCAGGATTACTATTGCCCCTGATTATATAGCCTACCTATAATTACCGTAACTAAAAATAACTTCTCTTAAAAAATGACCACATGTTACCATGGAAACACAGATAAATGGATCATATAGCCTCGACATTATATCTTGGGAATATACATATGATGGGTATTTGAGGTTTTTTAATTTCAAAGATTAGTAACGGTACATTTGCAGTACATTTAAGGTTTTCTTTGATAAAGGAACAAAACGTCACAGATGAACCATCTCTTTAGGGAAACGATAAATGATTAAAGTATATTGAGAATATACCTGGTGAGCTGGGCCAAATGTATTGTACGCGGATTATATGAATATGTATAGGCCAATTAACCAAGCAAGTCTGGTTGTCAGGGAGGGTGAGGGAATCTTAAATCTGCACAGGCATTTCGTGGTCGAAATATGAAGAGGGACAAAGCAAAATGCGGACTTCTTTTTTATTTATTTTTAATCACAAAATGTTAATTTTAACCCAAAATGCCAGTCGGCGACAGTGAGTTACTCTGCAGTTTCAAGTGAGCACGAATCCCATTTTATGTTAATGTTTCTAATGTTTCAAATCTATTTTATTGTGACAATCACCGTGATTATCTTCGAAGTGTTACTAAACTATTTTTTTCAGATGTTAAGCGGCTGTTCGTCCTCTCAATTATTAACGTGATTCTCCACTTCCAACACACATTCCATAGAAACGCGCTCATGCCCCCAGAAAACGATTATTAAGTATTAATTTTCGCTCGTTTTCCTGGAGAAGTGCATCAACCTGGAAAAGTGGTTCCTCGACTCCGGGTTTAGTAGCTAGTTTATTTATCCAATCAGTTTCTTAGATGCCTCATGCCACAACTGACAACCCATAACACAAATTACATAACAATAACATGGTTTTACTCGGACTCATCTGTACATATATTTATTTATACGCTGCAAAATTAGGAAATGCCGTCCTCTATCGTGTGCTTATGGGACAAAAGTTCATTGTAAATTCCATTGCCAGTCAATTATGTAAACTCCGATAGCTATAATTCTATTTATACGGGGTGTAATCCTCCTAATACTGCTTTGTCTTTATTTAATTCGAAAAACACTGTGAGAATAATTTGGACATATACAAAACTAAATGTAAGTATTTTATTTGAGACATAAGCCGTTTACATCTTTAATAATGTGCTAGCCCAAATTTCAGTATAAGGTTGGTGAGGTGCGGAGGCGGGCTCTTGGAGTCTTCAACACACTGCCAAATACATTATGTTATAATGACTAAAGCGATAAATAAATTCATTCTATGTTTTGTGAGAGATTTGTGCGGAGTAACACCTGGCTGTTATCTATGCTGTCTAACTCAGTACATTCTGATTGGCGACCTTCTCATACCCTCGTTTCGAAGTCGAAGTTGATTGCGCCTTCACCACGTCAATCAAATCCTGTATGCCCTCCCCCGAGATACCAAATATGGCACGTATAACTGTAGTCTCGCAGAAGCCTGGACGGCTCTTTTCCCGCACTGGTGAGTGTCTAATGTGAGAGAGAGGAGAGACATGACAAGAGCTCAGCGAACCTGGCCAGTCAAACATGGAGCTGTTTAAAACGATATCGCTGTTACTTTGGATATTTTTGCTGAATAGACAGCAGGACTGCTGCGCCGAAGAAGGTAAGTCGTTATGTTCTGCGTTGTCAGTTACAGAGATAGCAAGTGAATATCTGTTGAAATTTGCCCCATAAAATCTCAGTTCACGTTGCAGGTGTACAAACGGATTCCTATGCTACTACAAAGTTAAAAGGACGCGACTACGTTTGACAGAGGATATAACGTGGTTTGCAATATCGTTTATCGCTTTTTGCACCATATTGTAAACTCTAAAAAGTTGAGCAGTGTGTGAAACAGTATGGTGTTTTACCAATATGAATGTCACCTGGGCGGGGGCGGGGGCGACAACTGAATGAATTGAGACCAAGGTATTCACGATTACGAAGGATGCATTGGAACAAAAAGTGGTACTGTGATAAGCAATGCGCCTTTAAAAAGTCATTCTTATCCCAAATATTCACTCTTGTTCTAGCCGCCACGGGCTGCACAAAAATGATAGCCTGTAAAATATTTTAAGACGGAGTATGAAACCGCAGAAGTTTAGTCTCTTTGCCATTTAATATCTGGTGAGGTTATTGGTGAAATTTTGCTTGTGGCAATTTGCTCGCTATTTGCACATTCGTATCTTCATACGCATATCTTCAGCTGCATCTTTAATTAATGTACATTTGTTAGCTGCTCGTATCATGGAACTATCACCAGTGACTAGTTCCGTCTCAAAAATATTTGAATGTTAGGTTGGTATTGGTCCTTATGGACAGCTGGACGGAGCTTGGGGAAGATCTCTACCTCACGCTTTGATGGTAAAAGTCTCCCTCATTTTAGTTAATTCCTCTGTAGGCGCTTGTTGTCTTCGTCGCTTAATTTCGGAGCACAGCCATTAGTGTCGCCACGGCACTGCAAGTTGTTGGAGGTGATGTTTATTGGCGGTCTCTATATTTCGCTTGGCGTTTGCGTGTCCAATTCTTAGCGTCTAGTTGGAGCGCTGGAGCGCATCTGAGCTGAGGACAGCGTGCACGCACAGACACAAGAGCAGGACAGGCGGTGGGATTCCAACCAGCCTAGATTCGCAACGGGCTCTGAGTCGCGCAGGCTCGGACGCATATCACACAAGGAACAAAGTCAGCCGGGCTCATCCAGTCTGGCAGATTGGAGAATAGCCCGTAATTAATGTTGTGACAGCAATGAATTGCTCTGAAAGCAGCCTATGCTGAAGACTGCCTGTCTGTCTCGTCAAGAGAGGTGCATGAGAGTGTGTATGTGTGGCATTAGGCATTTTGCCTTGTACCATTTGACCCCCTACAATAATATTTTTTCACTCCACCTGTATTCACTGGTCCTTTCAATAATAATAATAATAATAATAATAATAATAATAATAATAATAATAATAGTACTATATAATTTTTTTTACATGCTTTTCATTGAATGAACAATTTCAAAGCGCTGTCCTTTTGCATGCATGTCCTGTCCACCTCCTGCTCCAGGTGACATCTGAGATGCCTCTTGGCACCTGAGAGAGGTGAGGGGGGCCGTGGAGGCAGGCGGGGGGGCTTTCACTGCAGCGTACGTGGAGGCATTACCATGCCACTCACACCGCGCGCTCGGTTACGGAGCGTTAACTCGGCCAGGCCTGGGGGGCCGGTGTCTCCCCTCCCCCCCCCCCCCCCCTCTCCCCTCCCCTCAGCGCTAACCCGCCCTGGCACCTCATCCCGGCTCATTTTCCGCCCGCGTCTCTGCCTCCCCTCCTCGTCCCGCGGCTCCGCCGGTCCCGTTGCCGCGGCGGCGCCGTCTCGTCTGGTGTTTACTCTGGCGCGGCGTCTCCGGCCGCGTCGTGTCAGCGCTGTCACATCGATTCCGCAGCTTTCCGCCGGAGCCGCGCCGATGTCCCTTCGCATCGCATCGCCCCCGACACGTCTCCCGCAGACAGCGCTGAGCGCCGCTTCCCCTCTCCCCTTCCCCCCCCCCCCCCCCGTCCTCACGCTGAGCGCCCGGGTCCGGCTCACACTGCGTGCCCCTTTGGCTTGTGTTTGAGTTTGTTTTATGAGCTGAGCGAAAACAGAAATGAGTAGAAATAACAAGCGCAAAAAAGGAACCGTGGCCCTCGCTCAGTAGTTGCGGTGCTGTGGTTTAATAAGGGCCGGAATATTCCGGAGCGATGCGCAGGTCCCCGTCTCTCCTTGGCTGCTTGGCTGTGGCTGCCCTTGGATCTGAGAGCGGTGTCTTCCTCGGGCACTAAAGGTCGGGGTGATTTGTGAAGTTGGCAGGCGTGTCCGTGACATTCTCTCCCGGAGCTTGGTGGATGTGTGTGTTGTGACAGAGGAGAGGGGGAGAGACAGGGGCCGTCGCCCTGATGTCCACCACTCATCTAAATGGCCTTCATATTTTGCATAAGCAATGCAAGAGAAGGTTTACTGAAATAGGCTTTGAGGGTTTATGTGTGTCTGCGTCTGTGTATCTGTGTGTCCTTTTGTGTGTGTCTGTGGTCTGTATGTGTGTCTGTTTGTGTGTATGTGCATGTGTGTGTGTTTGGGCGTTTCTGTTTGTGCAATTGGGAGAGCGTGAGTTTGATGTGAGTTGCAAGTGCAAGTGTGCCTGACTGCATGTGTGCGCGCGCGCCTTGGTTTGCGACTGCATGTGTGCATGTGTGTGTGTGTGCCTTGGTTTGTGACTGCATGTGTGTTGTAGTCTAACAATGCGCCACAGTAGTTTTTGTGCAGCTCATATGTTGTGTGAATGGGGAAAGGAGATTTGATTTTCCTGTGTCCAGTGAGGCCAATGCTCTGCTGTATAGCTGGTGGAGTGAATGTGACTCTAGCAGTGTTCTGGTCAGTGGGGTTTGGTGCATGACTGGCTGGCTGAGATTGGAGGGAGGGAGGTGTGCAGACATGGGGATGTTTGTTCAGGTAGAGAATGTGTGTGCAGGTAGGTTTGTGCTGTATGTTGCTGGCGTTCGATTGGGCAGCAGGTAGGTTTGTTCTGTATGTTGCTGCCGTTTGTTTCGGTGGGGGAGTTTGTGCTGTATGTTGTTGGCATTTGATTGGGTGACGGGTTTGTGCTGTATGCTGCTGGCGTTTGATTGGGTGGCAGGTAGGTTTATGCTGTATTTTGCTGGCGTTTGATTGGGTGGTCGGTTTGTGCTTTATGTTGCTGGTGTTTGATTGGGTGGCATGTCTGTGCTGTATGTTACTGGCATTTGATTGCATGGCAAGTCTGTGCTGTATGCTGCTGGCATCTGATTGGCCGGCAGGCTTCTGCTATATGTGGGCGGTAGGGAGGGGCAGCGGTCTAGACTGCTGACAGAGGCGGCGGAATGTTTTCAGAAAATTTCATCTTGTTTTCTTTTTCTTTATAATAATCAAACGCTGATGTAGCCCTCCAGGCTTATCCAAGCGTTAAAGTGGGTAAAAGTTTAATACGGGGAGCGCAGGCGCGCCTCAGAGTTGGTCAATACTAATGGAGGAAAATCTGAAGTGAAGACTCTGGGGGCCGGAGGCTTGGTTGCGGGGGAAAGTTTTAAATGCACAGTCTGCTCGTTCTCCTCCATGTGCGGGGTTTATATAACCCCCTCCGCCGCACCCAGGCACAAGGCTGCTGTGTGCCTAGGTCTGAGCAGCCACATAACTACACACAGCTCCTCAGTTACCCTCCTATTCAGGTGTGGGATCGCAGGTCTGGATGTTCTGTTGAGAACAGTTGCTAAGTGTGTGTGTGTGTGTGTGTGTGTGTGTGTGTGCTGGCAGACTGTCTTACACCAGTAATCCCATAAAGTCTAAAACAGACTGCTCTTGTTTTTGAAATGTCTACGTGTTGCTCTTCGGATATACTGTTATTAAATCGAAAGTGAAATGGGACTGTACCAGTTAGAATCGGTCTTTGGTTTGCCTCCCTTTCCCTCCTATGTCTGTTATGGTTGTTAATCATTTAATGTTTAAATTAGTAGTTTACTAAATGTTTCCTAAAGGTTTAAATGTTTGACAGAAGATAATTAGTTTAACTCTTTTTAACTGCAGGCACAACAGGCTTTAAATATGCTTCCATCACCTTCTCAAGTGCCCTTTTAATTTAGCCCCATTTAAAGGGATGGTTCACTGCAGTTAAAGTTAATGCACAAGCTCTTCTATGCACTTCAATAAGGTACAAGAACCTATTTCTATATGGTGAACATCCCCTTTATGACACCCCTATGTTACTGGGTTTTGATTGGTGTGGGGGGGAAGCTAAATTTAATGTATCACTGTTTTGCTCTAAATTTCAGGAGAGTTTTACCAGCGTGGTAGTACAATGTGGAATTTGCATTTGAAATTAAATGTTAGTGTGATTTAATTATATTTGTCTGCGGGGGATTGCTGTTCTTTGCTTCTTGCATTAGCTATGTGCAACACCTTCTTCGACTAGTGGGACTCATATTTCTTATATACTGTATATACATATTCATTCAGCTGGATGTTTACTGAAATGATTCAAGTGAAGTAGCTTACTCAAGGGTACCATGGCAGTACACCTAAACTCCAAAGCCCACTTCCCTCTACCCTGCCACCCCATATACAGATTAATTATAAATGGCTTAATTATTTTTTAAGCAAAAACTAAATTGTTTGTATTTACATATTTCAAAATATTACACTCATCTCGGGAGTGTATAGGTAGTCCAATAGCTGGGTCTGTCTCAGTGTTCCACTCCCTAAGTCTACATTGGGGTTTTATAGAAAAGTGTAGGGGGCCCACTTGATGTGTCTGTGTTGGGGCAGACTTGGGTCAAACACATACTGTAATTGTTTTGGATTCAAATACTTTTCTAAGCTTTACTGAGCTTGTCTGGTGTATTGGAACATATTAAATACTCTCAGAAAGTGCAAACCCCACCTTCTTGTCCTCTTTGTTGGCTCATTTGCACCAGGCAAGATCAATTGAGCACAGAAAAGTATTTGAGTCCAAAATGATGAGGTATTTGACCCAGGACTGGTTGGCGGCATGGTTCACTGTGCTGAGTGACGTTGCAAAGTGACGTTATTTTCACACTGTCTGCTGTTCTGCCGTCTTTCAGACGCGCATTTAAAATGAAGCTGAGCGGAAAGAAGATTGAACTGAGGGAGAACTAAAACTGTAATCTGCCAGCTTGCTCCATGGCGACTTATCAAATGTTAACATCCTGCTCTTTGTTTTCCCCTGGGGTATCTCAGCTTGCGCTGCTGAAAGTTCTGAATGCACTGCCCCTTTCTAAACACGTTCTCATTTTATTAAGGGCTTTGAGTCATATGGCAGTTTTTCAGTTATGTTTTTCATTTGCACATGCGTGCTGCAAATAATATATGAGGTTCAATCATAACCTGCTCACTGCAGGAGCCTGCTACTTACCAACTAGCTTACATGTTTTTCCCATTGTGGAGTTGATTGGTGTGAGTAATATGTCTGTCTGTGTTTGTGTACTTATGGGGGTTGATTCAGACCCTGGTCTGAGGTATGTGAGTGCACAGTATTGCGGTGTTTCAGAAACTTCTGGAAATTTTGCCCAATTATTCAATTAGCGCACTTCGCCTAAACTCCTATTTTGTGTCAGGCGTTGAAGTGGCCTCTTCAGGTGTACGCAATCAGTGGAATCGCCGGCGTTTTAAGCCGACTAAGCCCAGTGACGTGAATGCATTCATCGTTCATGTCCGCAGCCCGTATCAACTGCTGTGACAATTAGACTAATGAATGTTCAATACATCCTGGCTGCTGTAGGGCTGTACTGGAGGGGAGGGGAGGGAGGGAGGAGGGGGGGATGGTCTGGTTCTTAGAAACCCCCCCCCCCCCCCCCCCGAACCACTCCACCACAGCTTTGTAGAAAATCTGCTTTGTCTGCAGTCTTACCTGCCATCTTAACCCCCCCCCCACACTACAAAAAGGAGTTTTTAGCACACTGGAACATGTAATCCAGCATCTCTCATGTATAAAGCCCCATTAATCTTTCGCTGCGGCGTTTGACCTTTGAAACTCATTACGGCGGAGAATCCCGCGCGTGCCGGATCTTGAGCGGCGGCTGGGCGGCGGGCGGGCGCCGTGGCGACGCCAGCCGTGTTCCGCAGCCCGCTCGTTGCCGCGCGGGTTTGCCCGGTGACCTGGAAAATTGGCTGACCTTTAGAAGCGGGGTTCCTGCCGGTGAATAAATACATAAATCCCGCGCGCGGTGCCGAATAGCGCTACCCCCCCCCCCCCCCCCCCGTCGCGCCCGTCTGAGCTTTGATCTCTGACGGACGGCAGCGGCTAAAGAGGCCCGCTCTGCACGCAGGCCGGCGGTGAGGGGCAGCGCGCTGTCAGCAGAGGAGCGCTGGGGGGCTGGTAAGTGGTGTTAGCGGTTTTGGCGAGAGTTTGAGCGGGGGGGGGGGAGGACAGTGAAGGCTGTTGGATTTGGTGATGGTGGCGCTTGACCAGAAGTGAAATGCTGAGAATGGTGACATCCAGTACTGAGGGCGGTCCATCGCACTGACTGCTGATTTGGGAAACTAACACGTGTGTGTGTGTGTTTGTGTTTCTGTCCCATTACGTGTCTCTTTGTGACTGATCTTTTTTTGCATGCACATGGTGGTGTGCGGGGGCGCGTGTGTGTTTGTGTGTGTGTGTGTGTGTGTGTGTACTTGCGTTTATATATATGTGTGTGTGTGTGTGTACCTGTGTTTATGTATGTGTGTGTGTGTGTGTGTGTATCTGCGTCTCTGTGTGTGTGTGTGTGTGTGTACCTGCGTTTATGTGTGTGTGTGTGTGTGTATGTGTGTGTACCTGCGTTTATGTGTGTGTGTGTGTGTGTACCTGTGTTTATGCGTGTGTGTACCTGCGTGTGTGTGTGCACTGTCCTGGCTGTAATGTGGGATTGGCTCCTTGGTTAAGAGGCCGTTGGGCAGTAGGGCGAGGCGGGCGTTTAGGGGTGGGGTGTGGGCCTGTGCCAGAGTGACAGTCTGGATGGAGATTAATAACGCTTTCTCTCGTGTGGAGGAATGGCGGAGAGTGCATTGTTGGCAGAGGAGGAGAGATGAGAAAGACAGAGAGTCTGAGTGGAACTGAGGCTCTGCCTGCCTGAGTGGCCCCTGCACAAGGAGGAGCTGCTGTCGTCCCTCACTGTCCTTCTCCTCCCTTCTTCCCTCCATCACTGCCTACTCCTCCCTTCCCTCCATCACTGCCTTCTCCTCCCTTCCCTCCATCACTGCCTTCTCCTCCCTTCCCTCCATCACTGCCTTCTCCTCCCTTCCCTCCATCACTGCCTTCTCCTCCCTTCTTTCCTCCCTCCATCATTGCCTTCTCCTCCCTTCCCTCCATCAATGCCTTCTCCTCCCTTCTTTCCTCCCTCCATCATTGCCTTCTCCTACCTTCCATCCATCACTGCCTTCTCCTCCCTTCCCTCCATCACTGCCTTCTCCTCCCTTCTTTCCTCCCTCCATCATTGCCTTCTCCTCCCTTCCCTCCATCACTGCCTTCTCCTGTGTGTGCATGCGTCTTTGTACACGTGGATATTTATGTTTCTGATGTGCGCATGTATGTGTGAGCTATTGTGTGTATGAGAGTTATTGGGGGGGTGTGTGAGCGTTGGTGAATGTGTACTGTACATGTTTGAGTGCGTGTACTGTACGTGTGTGAGTGTGTGGGGGTGTGAGTTATTGTGTGTGAGAGCTGGTGAATGTGTGCTGTACGTGTGAGTGTGTGCGTGTGTGTGAGTTATTGTGTGTGTGAGAGCTGTTGTGTGTGCTGTGCGTGTGAGTGTGTGCGTGTGTGTGAGTTATTGTGTGTGTGAGAGCTGGTGAATGTGTGCTGTACGTGTGTGAGAGTGTAAGTGTGTGCATGTGTGGGTGTGTGAGTTATTGTGTGTGTGTGAGAGCTGGTGAATGTGTACTCTACGTGTGTGAGAGTGTGAGTGTGTGTGATTTATTGTGTGAGCTGGTGAATGTGTATTGCATGTGTGTGCGAGTGTGAGTGTGTGTGAGTTATTGTCTGAGAGCTGGTGAATGTGTGCTATATGTGTGTGAGAGTGTGAGTGTGTGCATGTGTGGGTGTGTGTGAGTTATTGTGTGAGAGCTGGTGAATGCGTGCTGTCCGTGTGGGAGAGTACTGTATTGTAGATGGTGTACAGTATGGTCAGATGGCGAGGCGGCTGCTTGATGCTCAGGGGCAGATGGGTGGTTCACAGGAAGTGGCAGCTCTTCTCTCGCCCACATCAGGGGACTCCTGAGAGGTGAGAGGATGCAGAGAGGTGTGTGTGTGTGTGTGTGTGAAGGCTCTAGCAGTGTGCATGCTGCGTGTGCGCATTCGTCCTGTGCCAGTGTTTCATTAGTGTTTGCCCGGTGTGTCTGCGCATGTGTGTGTATTTGTGTGTGTGTGTGTGTATGTGTGTGTGTGTGAAGGCTCTAGCAGTGTGCATGCTGCGTGTGCGCATTCGTCCTGTGCCAGTGTTTCATTAGTGTTTGCCCGGTGTGTCTGCGCATGTGTGTGTATTTGTGTGTGTGTGTGTGTATGTGTGTGTGTGTGTTGGCTCTTCCTGTCAGAGGATAGGGGTGAAGTATAAAGTGTTTCCTTCCCGCCCTGCTTGAACGGAAAGTGTCTGCATGCGATAGATTTCACAGATTTCTTCCTTGTAAGTCCCCACTAGAGGGGACGTTTTACAGATGTGAGCTCTAGTGAGGACCTCCACATGGTGTATTGGCAATAGTTCAGCTCTGTTATTGCAGAATCCCAGGGTTCACAAATTATAGACAAACGAGTCTGTTAAACGCTGCTCTACCTCTCAGTCTCTTCCTGTTGCATAACACTGCCAGCTGCCTGAGACACCTCTCACTCGCACACTCACTCACACATCCACACACTCACTCACTCTCACAAACCACACAACCCCACACACATTGGCTAACTTGGCAGCCAGGAACAGAGGAACCCCCCCCCCCCCATGCCCTGCCCAGGCACCGCCTAATGAAAAAATGTTCTGCTCTGCCTGCCTGCCAGTTTGGGATGCAGAGCGTGGCCTTTTAGCGGGAGCCACACAGTCTGGCATGCCTGTGCCTTTTAGTGTTAGCTTGTCTAGCAAGCCTGGGCCTTATAGCATTAGCTAGTCCGGCAAGCCTGGGCCTTTTAGCGTTAGCTATTCAGGCAAGCCTGGGCTTTTTAGCGTTAGCTAGTCTGGCAAGCCTTCGCCTTTTAGCATTAGCTAGTCTGGCAAGCCTGGGCCATTTCGCATTAGCTAGTCTGGTAGGCCTTGGCCTTTTAGCGTTAGCTAGTCTGACGGGCCTGGGCCATTTCGCATTAGCTAGTCTGGCAAGCCTGGGCATTTTAGCATTAGCTAGTCTGGTAGGCCTGGGCCATTTAGCGTTAGCTAGTCTGGCAAGCCTTGGCCTCTTAGCATTAGCTTGTCCGGCGGGCCTGGGCCTTTTAGCGTTTGCTTGTCCGGCAAGCCTTGGCTTTTTATCGTGAGCTAGTCTGGTGGGCCTGGGCCTTTTAGCGTTTGCTTGTCCAGCGGGCCTGGGCCTTTTAGCGTTAGCTAGTCTGGTGGGCCTGGGCCTTTTAGCGTTTGCTTGTCCGGCAGGCCTGGACAAAAAGGCTGCTATCCACTATGCCTGCGGCTCAGCCCTCTGGCGCTGAGTGTGCCCAGGGGATCAAGCTCTGCTGTACAGAGAGTGTTCAGTTTGCTCTCATTCCTCCCCACATGCCTGGGGTCCTGTCAGTGTGGCCGTGTCTGGTGAGGAAGGGAGACTGGATCTGAATCGCTGGCTTGCCCACCGTGGCCTGCGACGTGCTCGATTGTTTTATTTACAACCACCGTCCTGCTCTTTGTCTCAGCCGGTTTGTCATCCTCCTTCTCCTCCTTCACCACCTGTCTCCAGCCCACGCAGTACCTGGCTGGCCGAACAGTCTGTCTTCCTGCTCCCAGGAAGTTATCGCATTAGCATTTTAATTCACGTCCAATCACCCGTCTGTCTTCGCATCGATAGAAAATGTCCGACTTATTTTCTTTTCCTTCTAAAATAGTCGTGGCGGCTCGGTGAAATTCTTGTGCGCTCAGTTTAACGTAGCGAGAATGAATACTGCCCCCTCTGCCTTCTCTCTACAGCAGGGGAATTAATACACAGATTTCATTAGCGATGCCGTGCGCGCAGGGCTTTTCTCTTAGCGCTCGGATCAGAGGAGATATGCTGACACCCATCCCCCAGCCCGGGAATGCATTAACATGATTTGAGCCTGGCAGAGGATGGGATTCTCACACCATGACAAAGCAGCACGGAGATACCAGCGGTCTCAGTAAAAGGAAGTCTCACCCCCGCCCGCCCTTCTCTTCCTCTACAGCGAGCTGAGCGTTGGCCTCTCAAGTTTTGGGTCTGTGAGCATTTTTCAAGTTCTAAAAGTGGGTATTAATAGGTTGATTCCACCTCTGACATCTAACCTTGGCCTCTTCCTCCCAGAGGACTACGGGTGAATCGAATGCTTATGCATACATGGAAATGAGGCTTGAGAAGGGGTGTGTCTTGGCCCACATTACAATACATTGCAGCAGCTCAGAGCTAATCTCCTCCCACTAGGGCCTTGGTGGGCTGACCCTGGGACTCTGATGGATGTTGATTGGTTAATTTCCTGGGTCTGAGTGACAGAAAGGGGATAGAGGAGGAGGACCAAAGGGGGAGCATCTGGCAGTGCCTGGTGATCAGCTGAACATGGGCTGTGTTGTAAGCCACAAATCAATCCCGCCATTCCGCCGTTTATAGCTGACGGGCGGAGGGATGAGGGGAAGAGGGTGGAACCCAGTGGCCTCTTGGGAAGGAAGCCGAGGTGGTGACCGTGACAGGAATATGTTTTGATTCACCTAAAACCCAACGGCCTCCCGACATCACGCTTCATTTCGTGGCCTTCGGTAACTAGGCGCTCGAGCTTCTGTTCCGAGTCCTGGCATCAGATTTCATCTGGGCTCTGCCTCACTTTCAAATCAAATTCCTTTGTCCCCACATTGCCTCTCTCTACACGTGTGTCAGTCAGGTACGCACACTGCATAATGCTGCCGTGTCACCTGAATTTATTAACACCACAAAATAAATTTTCAAGCCTTGTGGCTCTTCATCAGACTTATGAATGGGTCAGAACCGCATCCATAAATACCCGTACTCGTCTGATATCTGTCAGATCTTACAAAGAAAAAATTAATCAAATAAAACTCAACTCAGCCTTGCGTGAGGCTTTTTTCTTAATTGGGGTGGATTTACTTCAATCTCTTGCTGTGACTGGGAGACGGATGACCGCTCTCCTGGGTGCTGTTGGGAGCTGGGCGGGGCAGGAGAGTGTCGCCCGCGTGGTAGGTGCCACGGTAACACGGTGCTTTTGATTGGGCTCCCTGGAGAGGTGACCTCTGACCGTTGCCTGGGGGGTGGGAAATCGGAAATGACAGAGGCCAGAGCAGGGCCTGAGCCCCTGACCTTTGACCGGCAGGGGGGAGAGGGGGGCAGGCCAGGGCTCCCTCAGTGGCCTTTAAATGATCGCTTTTTAGCGTGTCTATGAGCCTGAATGAAACGTGCTGGGTGCATGGGAGAGGGGCTCAATATTGCAGTGCATGGTGTGAATGGTATAAATGGTGTTGGTGCGCGTGTGTGTGTTTGCTTGCATATGCGCGTGTGCATATACATAGATTTGAATGTGAGGGTGTGTACACGGATGAAAATGTGAGTGCGTTTGTATGTGTGTATGTTGATGAATGTGTGTGTGTGTGTGTGTGGGTGTGTGTGTGTTGATGAAAATGTGAGTGTATGTGTGTGTGTTGCTGGGTGTGTGTGGGTGTATGTGTATGTTGATGTTTGTGAGTGTGTATGTTGATGAGAATGTCAGTGTGTGAGAGTGTGTGTGTGGATGAGAATGTCAGTGTGTGAGAGTGTGTGTGTGGATGAGAATGTCAGTGTGTGAGAGTGTGTGTGTGGATGAGAATGTCAGTGTGTGAGAGTGTGTGTGTGGATGAGAATGTCAGTGTGTGAGAGTGTGTGTGTGGATGAGAATGTCAGTGTGTGAGAGTGTGTGTGTGCGAGAGCATGTGTGTGGATGAGAATGTCAGTGTGTGAGAGTGTGTGTGGATGAGAATGTCAGTGTGTGAGAGTGTGTGTGTGGATGAGAATGTCAGTGTGTGAGAGTGTGTGTGTGCGAGAGCGTGTGTGGATGAGAATGTCAGTGTGTGAGAGTGTGTGTGTGGATGAGAATGTCAGTGTGTGAGAGTGTGTGTGTGGATGAGAATGTCAGTGTGTGAGAGTGTGTATGCTGATGGGAATGTGTGTACAGTAGAACCTCGCAGTGCGAGTGCACCAGTGTACAAGTAATTTGTTGTACGAGCCGAGGCCACAGTACGAGCGAGGTTCATTAAGGTTAGTGCAAAGAACAGTGCAGAGAAGAAGAAAAAGATGATTACGATAGAATTGAAGAAGGAAATCATTGATAAACATGAGAAAGGATCACGTGTAGTGGACCTGTTTTAAAACCCATAAAACAATATTTTTGGGTAGTTTTTGGGAGTTGGAACGGATTAATTATATTTCAGTTAATTTCAATGGGGAAAATTCATTTGTAAAACGAGTAAATCATAAAACGAGCTCAGTCATGAACGAATTAAACTCGTACTGTGAGGTGTCACTGCATGTGTGTGTGTATGAGAATGTGAGTGTGAGTGTGTGTGTGCGAGAGCATGTGTGTGGATGAGTGTCAGTGTGTGAGTGTGTGTGTGTGAGTGTGTGTGGATGAGAATGTCAGTGTGTGAGAGTGTGTGTGGATGAGAATGTCAGTGTGTGAGAGTGTGTGTGGATGAGAATGTCAGTGTGTGAGAGGGTGTGTGTGCGAGAGCGTGTGTGTGGATGAGAATGTCAGTGTGTGAGAGTGTGTGTGTGAGTGTGTGTGGATGAGAATGTCAGTGTGTGAGAGTGTGTTTGGATGAGAATGTCAGTGTGTGAGAGGGTGTGTGTGCGAGAGCGTGTGTGTGGATGAGAATGTCAGTGTGTGAGAGTGTGTGTGCGAGAGCATGTGTGTGGATGAGAATGTCAGTGTGTGAGAGGGTGTGTGTGCGGGAGCTTGTGTGTATTTTGAAGGCGTGTGGACAGCAGGCAGTTGGGCAGATGGACTGAGAGGATCAGGCTGCTTTATCTGCTCTGAGACTGAGTGTGTTTCTGCACAGCCCAGTTCAGCTCACGCAGGAGATCTCCTTTGAACAGATGCTCTTACACCCTGCGCATCCATTTACAACTATGTGCACATTCCATGAGCTTTATTTATTTTTAGTGTATGTATATGTGTGTATGTGTGTGTGTCTATGTGTCTATGTGTCTATGTGTCTATGTGTGTATGTGTGTGTGTGTGTATGTGTGTGTGTGTGTGTATATGTGTGTATATGTGTGTATATGTGTGTGTGTGTGTATGTGTGTGTATATGTGTGTATGTGTGTGTGTGTGGCCTCAGTCAAACCCTTGATAAGAAGGCTGTGCAAATACACAGAGCAGGTAATTAAATGAAATGGGAAAAATATTTTCTTCTGTACTAATACAACTGCTCACAGAAAAGAAAAAAAAAAGCCAGTTTTTTTTTTTTCCAGAAACAAATGTCAGAATTAATCCCACTCTTAATGAATTGCAGTACAAATATTCAATAAAAATAAATACTTAATAAATATGCATACTTTAAGTTCTTCTCGGTTTTGGGGAGCTTTTTTGTTGTACCCCATGTGTTTGTGTTTCACTGGATTGTAAAACCAAGCTAAAAACCAAAATACAATTTACATTACACCATGGGGCAAGGCAAAAGCTCTCACAAACAAGCCGTAGAGTTGCTGACTTTCAGCAGGAGGTGGTTAGAAACTGGTAAACTGGCCTCAGACTGAAGGCGGCGCTTTCATTAGGCCAGTAATTAAGGCATTTTAATTCACTGGAACAGAGCCTGCGGGAGAGGGGTGGGCGCAGTGAATCTCGTCTGCAGAAAAATGTGAGGGCCACTGCTGGACATTTCCAAAACCTGGGCCCTGTGTCAAAAAGCAGGCTTACTGCTTCATTGTACAGGAGGCCATATTATCTCAGGAGGTAAGAGTGGTCATCTGGCAGAGTCCCCTCCCATAGACTGTCATCATGCTGCCCCCCCCCATAGACTGTCACCATGCTGTCCCATAGACTGTCCTCATGCTGTCCCATAGACTGTCACCATGCTGTCCCCCCCCCCATAGACTGTCACCATGCTGCCCCCCCCCCCATAGACTGTCACCATGCTGTCCCCCCCCCCCATAGACTGTCACCATGCTGTCCCCCCCCCCATAGACTGTCACCATGCTGCCCCCCCCCCATAGACTGTCACCATGCTGTCCCATAGACTGTCCTCATGCTGTCCCATAGACTGTCACCATGCTGTCCCCCCCCCCATAGACTGTCACCATGCTGTCCCATAGACTGTCCTCATGCTGTCCCATAGACTGTCACCATGCTGTCCCCCCCCCCATAGACTGTCATCATGCTGTCCCATAGACTGTCACCATGCTGCCCCCCCCCATAGACTGTCATCATGCTGTCCCATAGACTGTCCTCATGCTGTCCCATAGACTGTCACCATGCTGTCCCCCCCCCCATAGACTGTCATCATGCTGTCCCATAGACTGTCACCATGCTGTCCCCCCCCCCATAGACTGTCATCATGCTGCCCCCCCCCCATAGACTGTCACCATGCTGTCCCATAGACTGTCCTCATGCTGTCCCATAGACTGTCATCATGCTGGGCTGATCAGGGGATTCATATCCTTCCTTTCCTTTTTTTGATGATTTTTCCCTTTTTCTCCCAGTTTGGTAGCCAGTTGTACCCTAGTTAGTGTTAGATACACTGCTCACACCCCGTCCCTCGGCGGCCCGAAGGAGAGCAACACGCCTTCAAGCCGTCTCGTCTCATGCTCGTGACCGTGACCGTGATTCCGAGGTGCTTCTTGTGCGGCGATGGCATTCCTGGGGGGGGAATGGAGAATGGGAGACTCTCTGGTCTGGCTCAAACATCGCCAGAGGGAGGGACCCTGCCGCAATTATGCCGCTCCACAAGAGCCAGCCGGACTTGGCTTTTGGCAGGACCGGGAGTCCGCTGCGTCTTAGCCTGTTGCGCCACTGCAGCTCTCTATCCTTTGTTCCCATCGCTTGGATTCCCGCACTGCAAAAAACTATCAAAATCTATCAAAAATATCAACTTTTATCAATATTGACTTTTCTTTGCTTAATAATACAAAAATATTTTGAAGATTTCAAGAATAAGGAAATTTCAAGCAAACGTTAACTTAAAACAAAAAAATGTATTTTAGTTTTGAGAAAAAACAACTACGTCTTAAGTCTAAAACACTTTTTTTTTGCAGTAAGGGGCACAATAAAGCCTGTGTGGTTCTGGAGAAGGCTGCAGTTCTCCTCCACGCCCCCCCAGCCTTCAGGAAGCGCTTAATACAGTGTTTTAAACGAGCGCACTAAACTTGGGAACATTGGACGTTTTAACATGCAGCAGGAGAGAGGTAATTAGGACACATAATTAAATTCAAACAAGCTCTGACTGGAGCCATTTTGCTTTGCATCTGCATAATTAGTTGAATTTGCTGTATTAAACAGCGAATTACTGGATTAATACTTTCCATTATCCACATGCAGATAAGTAAATAAACAATCGAGGAACGAATGAAATGAGACAATCACAACAAGGATTTGTGGAGATGACATTTGTACAATTTAAATTGAAAAGGCTGGCTCCTCCTCGAATAGTGTGTGTGCGCAAAAATTATGCACTATGCATTATGCACTGTGTGAGTTTCAGAGTGTTAATGGATGTTGGTGTCTGTGTGTTAATGGATGTTATTGTGTGTGTTTGTTGATGGATGTTTGTGTGTCTGTGTTTGTGTGTGTTAATGAATGTTAGTGTGTGTGTGTGTGTGTTGGTTAATGGATGTTAGTGTGTGTGCGTTTGTGCGTGTTAATGGATGTTGGTGTGCATGTGTGTGTGGGTTAATGGATGTTAGGGTTTGTGTTTGTTGATGGATGTTGGTGTGTGTGTGTGTGTGTGTGTGTGTGTTTGCGTGTGTTAATGGATGTTAGTGTGTGTGTGTGTGTGTGTGTACACGCCTTTGTGTGGGTTTATGGATATTAGTGTGTGTGTGTGTGTGTGTGTGTGTTTTTGTGGGTTAATGGATGTTAGTGTGTGTGTGTGTGTGTGTGTGTGTGTGCATGTTTTTGTGGGTTAATGGATGTTAATGTGTGTGCAGTGGATGAGCGCTGCTGTTTGGCTGAAGGGGTTTTGCCGTCTATAGAAACAATCGCTTTATCTTTCATTAGGATTCTGCTTTGAGTCCATTAATTACTGAATTGTAAATTGTACGGTTTTGCAGAATTTAAATTTCAGATTTTCTGCATTATTTAGTGCCTTGGCTCGATAATTAATGATGATTGCCCAGGGCTGTGCGAGATTGCGAGAGTGCGAGAGTGCGAGAGAGAGTGTGTGAGAGAGAGTGTGTGAGTGTGTGAGTGAGTGTGTGAGTGTGTGAGAGTGTGAGAGTGTGAGAGTGTGAGAGTGTGAGAGTGTGAGAGTGTGAGAGTGTGAGAGTGTGAGACAGTGTGAGTGTGAGAGTGAGAGAGTGAGAGAGTGAGTGAGAGAGTGAGAGTGAGAGTGAGAGTGAGAGAGTGAGAGAGTGAGAGAGTGAGAGAGTGAGAGAGTGAGAGTGTGAGAGTGTGAGAGTGTGAGTTCTTCAGGCTTGTGTGTGTGTGTGTGTGTGTTCATGTTTTTGCTTGCACGTTTATTTGTGTGAGTGTGTATCTATGCTTATGTGTAGGTGTATATGTATTTGTGTAGGGTTTGGTTTTCAAACATGTGGATGTTTTACTTATGTATTACATACAAGAGTATGTGGACACAGGAGCAGTGTGTAGAGCAGTGGACCCAGGAGCAGTGTATAGAGCAGTGGACACAGGAGCAGTGGTGTGGGATCAGTGGACACAGGAGCAGTGTGTGGAATCAGTGGACACAGGAGCAGTGTGTGGGATCTGTGGACACAGGAGCAGTGTGTGGGATCAGTGGACACAGGAGCAGTGTGTAGAGCAGTGGACACAGGAGCATTGTGTAGAGCAGTGGACACAGGAGCAGTGTATATTGCAGTGGACTCAGGAGCAGTGTATAGAGCAGTGGACACAGGAGCAGTGTGTGGGATCAGTGGACACAGGAGCAGTGTGTAGGATCAGTGGACACAGGCGCAGTGTGTGGGATCAGTGGACACAGGAGCAGTGTGTAGGGGCAGTGTGTAGGATCAGTGGACACAGGAACAGTGAGTAGGATCAGTGAACACAGGAGCAGTGTGTAGGATCAGTGGACACAGGAGCAGTGTGTAGGAGCAGTGCGTAGGAGCAGTGAGCTCTTCTCAGCACAGGCAGGTTTTACCCCAGTGCCCCTTGCAGCGCAGAGCCAGACGTCCCCCTGCCTGTTTACGCTGCCTTTTCAATTCATCACCCCCAGCAGCTGGGCTGTGTTTCCACTGTATTGACGTCTGGGGGATCTTCTTAGCGCAGGGAGAGTGGGGGTAGCCGCGGCGTATCGATGGATCGGCCGTCTCGCCCATCGATCGGCGAGGCTGCGGCGGCCGGTGATTGATGTTCGGCCCGTGCCCCAACGCCAGCGCCTCTCCCTCTCTCCCCCCGCGCCTCGCTCGCCCTCCTTCATCACGCCGATGAAGATCAATGCGCAGGGTAACGCACACGCACACTGCTCCGCCCGACGGGACGGGACAGCATGGCTCCAGAGGGGTGGGGGGGAGGAGGAGGAGGAGGAGGAGGAGGAGGAGGAGGAGGAGGATGGATGGATGGATGGATGGATGGATGGAGTGGGAAGGGCTCCCTGCTGGACAGTGTCGCCTCAGGAACCTGAATTCAAGATGAATTTCTCAGAGGGCTGCTTTAGACTTACTCTCCTCTCCTCTGTACCTCCTCCACACCTCTTACTACCTTTGTTTTCTTTTGCTGAGTTTGTCTTCACATACAGATACACACACACACACACACACACACAGATATGTGCACATATACACACACAGATATGCACACACACACACACAGATATGCACACACACACACATACACACACATACTCACACACACACACACATACACACACATTCTCACACACACACACACACACACACGGCTGCACACACAGACACACATACTCACACACACACACATACACATACATACTCACACACACACACACACACACACACACACACACATACACATACACACACATACTCACACACACACACATGGCTGCACACACAGACCCACACACACACACTCACAGATCCACACACATACATACTCTCTCTCGCACACACTCACACACACACACACACACACACACACACACACACACATACACACACACTCTCTCACACTCTCTCTCACACACACACACACACACACACACTCTCTCACACACACTTTCACACACACACACACACACACACACTCTCTCACACACACTTTCACACACACACACACACTCACACACACTCTCTCACACTCTCACACTCTCTCTCACACACACACAGACGCACACACACACACAAGCAGACTCACACAGTCTGAAGGTTTATATGTGAAGTGTGTGTGTGAGAGAGTTGATGTGCAGGTGTGAGGGCTCTGTGTCAGCAGCTGTCAGACCTGCATCTGCAGTGCTGCTCTTATGGCTGTGCCTCAGGTGCAGAATAAACATTACTGAGGTGAGAGCTGTACGGAGTGCTGAAGTCTTAATCTCACTCTGTGTGTCTGTGCGTGTGGGCCTATGTCTGTCTGCGTGTGTCTGTGTGTGTTTGAGAGAGAGAGAGAGAGAGTATGTGTGTGTGTGGGTCTGTGTGTGTAGGTGTGAGTGAGAGTGTGTGTGCGTATGTGTGTGTTTGTGAGCGAGAATGAGAGAGTGTCTGTGTGTGTTTGTGAGTGAGAGTGTGTGTGGGTATGTGTATGGTTGTGAGTGAGAATGAAAGAGTGTGTGGGTCTGTGTGTGTTAGTGAGCGAGAATGAGAGAGTGCCTGTGTGTGTTTGTGAGTGAGAGTGTGTGCGGTCCACTCCTCAGCATTGCCTAACAGGTCTCCTGAGACAGCTGCGTGTGTATTCTCAGGCGTGTGTCAGACTCCTGGCCCTGTGTCTGAGGGCAGGACTGTGGATGCTGAGGGGATTATGAACCATAGAGAAAGAGAGAGGAGCGATGGGAGATTTCGGCAGGGGGGGGTAATTTAATATGAAGTGGATTCACAACATTAATGAGGGCAAAACCACATCAGCACAACACGTCCTCTGTGCCCTGTGCTTGTGTGTGTGTGAGACAGACCACACACACAGTCTCTCACACGCGAGCACACACCCACCCACACCCACCCACACACACACACCTACACCTATTCCCCTGTTCAGCACAGCTGAGTGGTTTGACCTTAGTGGTGTTGAGCGTAGTTGAACACAAAGACACGAGGAGAGCGTTTGTGTGTGAGGCTGCACCTGATAAAGCTTTTAGACGGCCTCTCCATTATTAAAGCAGTACCGCTGTGTCTGCTTCCCGTTCCTCTGGCCAAGTCAAACACAGGATTCATCAAGTATTCAGTATTTAATGAAGCCCTGCACACTGAGCTGGAGCTGCGTGTGTGCGTGTGCACTGGTGTGTGTGTGCATGTGTGTATGCATGCTTGGGTCTGTGTGTGTTTGTATGTGTATGTGTATGTGTGTGTGTCAGTGTGTGAGTGTGCGTGTGTATGCATGCTTGGGTGTGTGTGTGTGTGTGTATGTGAGTGTATGTGTATGTGTGTGTATGTGTGTGTGTGAGTGTATGTGAGAGTGTATGTGTGAGTGTATCTGAGAGTGTATGAGTGTGTGTGTGTGGGCCAGTGTGCAGCTGCCTGGTTTCTGTTGATGGGGCACAGCAGATCGCCTAATGCAGACTGACAGTCTAATCAGTCTGTGAAAGAGTTGCGACATATTTTACAGCAACTTTTATTTTTTTTCAACTAGACATCCCAACACCCTGCGCGTATGTCGGATCAGACTCTGACGAACGCGCGGGGAATGAAAATGACTTCAGTGTCCATGTACAACATAAATAATTTTTTTAATTCGAGTGGAAACGAGCAGCGGCAGAAGGACGCGGCGGCTCCTGGGCCGATGCGGGACCTGTGCCGTCAGACAGGGCCGTGACTGTCATCATGACACGCGCTGAATAGGTCTGTTTGATCCCCGTCCCCGTCTGCGGGTCCTCGTCTGGGTCCTCCTTTCCCCCGGATCCGGACGTGTCCGGAGAGCCGAAAGGCTCACAACAAGGAAGCCATTGACTGCGAGCGTTAATCATTTAAACGATCGTCTTTTACTGTTGCCGCTTATAAATTTCACTCAAGCTTGCATGACGCTAGCTCATTTTACCACATCTGGCTTCAGACATGCTTTTATGCCCCGTTCATGCACCTTCTTTAATTTATCTCCTTCAAAGGCACAGGTTGGCTGAGGTACATACTGTGTAAGCTGTTGAATGTACTATAATATTCTTGCAGCCCAGCAGTGGATGCATTTTTCACGGTTTAATATTGGTATTGACGAGGTTTTACCATCTTAAGAGTGTCTATATATTTGTACGTTGTTAGTGTTTGAATTTTAAGTGCTGTTTTTGTTTGACGTTTTTGTAAGACGTTATTGGGCTACATGAATTGGGTAAGTTTAATAGCATTTTCACAAGTGTGCTGTGTGAGATCAGTCACTCTCAGGTGTGCTGTGTGAGATCAGTCACTCTCAGGTGTGCTGTGTGGGATCAGTCACTCTCTGGTGTGCTGTGTGGGATCAGTCACTCTCAGGTGTGCTGTGTGAGGTCAGTCAGTCTCAGGTGCGCTGTGTGAGGTCAGTCACTCTCAGGTGTGCTGTGTGAGATCAGTCACTCTCAGGTGTGCTGTGTGAGATCACTCTCAGGTGTGCTGTGTGAGATCAGTCAGTCTCAGGTGTGTTGTTTTAGATCAGTCTCAGGTGTGCTGTGTGGGATCAGTCACTCTCTGGTGTGCTGTGTGAGATCAGTCACTCTCAGGTGTGCTGTGTGAGATCAGTCTCAGGTGTGCTGTGTGAGATCAGTCAGTCTCAGGTGTGTTGTTTTAGATCAGTCTCAGGTGTGCTGTGTGGGATCAGTCACTCTCAGGTGTGCTGTGTGAGGTCAGTCAGTCTCAGGTGCGCTGTGTGAGGTCAGTCAGTCTCAGGTGTGCTGTGTGAGATCAGTCTCAGGTGTGCTGTGTGAGATCAGTCAGTCTCAGGTGTGTTGTGTTAGATCAGTCTCAGGTGTGCTGTGTGGGGTCAGTCAGTCTCAGGTGTGTTGTGTGAGATCAGTCTCAGGTGTGTTGTGTGAGGTCAGTCAGTCTCAGGTGTGCTATGTAAGATAAGTTAGTCTTAGGTGTGCTGTGTTAGATCAGTCTCAGGTGTGCTGTGTTAGATCAGTCTCAGGTGTGCTATATAAGATAAGTTACTCTTAGGTGTGCTGTGTTAGATCAGTCTCAGGTGTGCTGTGCTAGATAGGTGAGTTGCTCTGTGCTGAGCTGATAAAGAGCAGGGCTGCTCTTTGGACCCCACTCAGCAGCTGAAGGTTTAATCAGCCTATAAAAGGCAGGGGAGGTTAATGGGCTGCAGGGTGCTGTGGCTTTAATGGTCATACTGGGGTGGGAGGGTGTTATTGTTTCTCTCCCTGTGTGTGAGTGTGTGAGTGTTTTTGTATTGAGAGAGACTGGTTGGACTGACTCTCCTCTGCCTCTTCTTTTTTTCCTCCTTCTCACCTACACTCTCCTTTTATCACTCACCCCCGTTCTCTCTATCTCTATGCCACCGCCCTCTCTCTCTCCCTCTCGCTCTCCTTCTCACCCCCATATTTACTTATGAAAGGGACTATCAGTGGTCTGTGATTTTCCCCTTTGTACACATGACCTATCCTTCATTTATTTTCCCTACTGAATTTCATCTATCGCTCTCTCTCTCTCTCTCTCTCTCTCTCTCTCTCTCTCTCTCTCTCTCTCCTTCCCTTTCTCCTTTCCTCCCTTCTAGTTGAATATATGCAGATATATTCTGTGGGTGCCACTTTGGGGCGAGCATGGCTATAATATGCCGCTGATCCATTTATTGGTCTTTGACACCACCAACATACAATTATCCCTTCCACTGGGTTGTGTGTGTGTTAGTGTTCTGTAAGCACAGCTTAGGCTTTTTATTTAGTTCCTGCTCTAAGTGGACCAAACAGCCCTCATTCCTTTATCTCTCCCTCTCCCTTGCCTTCACCCACTCTCCCTCTCCCTCTTGCTCTTGTGCTCTCTTTCCTTCTTTCCCCCTCCCTGCTCTGTGACATGTCTCCCCTCTGTATTCTGAAGCTTCTGACATAATCTGCTGGACTTGTCCACTGTGCATTATTACATCAAATTTTCATTGTACTTCCCTTCATTGAATTTCATAACCTGGAGTACAGAAGAGATGAATATAACCATATCTGTTCAAATGTAATGGCAGGTGGTACCACGAACAGAATGTAATAATGCTAGTCATACAACCCCCAACACCATGTGTTCGTAACTGGAAATGCATTTTCTGTTTTAATATAACATGCATATATACGTGTACAGGCACTCTACTAATCTATCACACTGTTCTCACATACACTGTACTAGCCCAGCACATGGTTCTCACATACACTCTACTAATCTAACGCACCCTCACATACCCTGTACTAATCTAGCACATGGTCCTCACATACACTCTACTAATCTAACACATGGTCCTCACATACACTCTGCTAATCTAACACATGGTCCTCACATACACTCTACTAATCTAATGCACCCTCACGTACACTCTACTGATCTAACGCACCCTCACGTACACTGTACTAATCTAACGAACCCTCATGTACACTCTACTAATCTAACGCACCTTCACGTACACTGTACTAATCTAACACATGGTCCTCACACTGTACTAATCTGACACATGGTCCTCACATACACTCTACTAATCTAACGCACCCTCACATACACTCTACTAATCTAACACACCCTCATGTACACTATACTAATCTAACACATGGTCCTCACACTGTACTAATCTAACACATGGTCCTCACACTGTACTAATCTGACACATGGTCCTCACATGCAGCCTAGTAATCTAACATCTTCCTTGCATACCCTGTACTAATCTAACACACTCTCCTTGCATACCCTAAATTAATCTAACACATGGTCCTCACATACCATGACTAATCGAACACATGGTCCTCACAAACGGTGTACTAATCAAACACACCCATCTCACATACTGTGCTAATCTAACACACCATCCTCACATACACTCTACTAATCTAACACATGGTCCTTACATACCACGTACTAATCGATCTCATGGTCCTGCCATGCATTCGAATAATGTAATACATGGTCCTCTCATACATTCTACTAATCGAACACAGTCCTCACATCCACTGTATTAATCCAGTAGTGTACCACCCCCTGTACACATGTACGGCCCTAATCTTGCAGCTGTGATCTTTACGCATCTGGACCCAGGTCATGTCAGTCAGTGCTCTGTCACTGCTGAGGCTGGAGATTGGATGGGTTTTATGACTCCAAACCCAGCCCGCACTCAGTATTCTGGGTGGCAGCTGTTCAAACGATGGCTTAAATGGGTGTGAGCAGGTGGGAGGTTCTGTTCATCGATTGGATGAATGCATCTTACAATCGAGGCTTTGCCATGGCAGTAATTTTCCTGCCGTTGTTGATGACCTGTGCCAAATTTGTTTTTGACTGAAACGTTTCCGCGGAACTATTAAAATTAGACTCATTGAGGATTGTGTATAGAGGTTTTAATATTCTTTAATTGCACTGGGAATAAAAAAAACACACAGATTTCTGAGGGGATGCACACAGCAGTCAGAGCCCTGAACCTGCTCCTGTTTTCAGTCTTCTCTAGGTGTCTGCGCTCTTTTGAATTTGTGTGAATGAGCAGCTGAAACGTAACCAGGTCATTGCTTTTCCTGGTTTTAGGAGGGTGTGTAAATGTAAAGGAGGGCAGGGGAGACTGGGCAATTCTGAGCTCCCAAGCAGACTTTTAACATGAGAGCTCTACGGGACAGAGAGGCAAGGCCTTTCAGTACAGAGCTGAAGCTTTAGAGACTCTCTCCAGTTAAACTGCGGGTTTGAGCTCAACCGCTTTCTTCAGCTGTTATTCTACTGATATTCAAACCGCTCTTCTTCTGGGGTTTTCACCAGAGAACGCCTGCGGCTGCCTGATGGGAAGCTGGAGGTTACAGACAGGAGCGGCCGCTTGACCTGGACATTCCTGTCACAGTTTGAGGGTCATTATTCCACTTCTCCTCTGCTGGGACCGAGTCAGGCATGAATAAACCCTTCTGGAAAAGCAATATACAGCAAAACGTTGTCTACATTTAGCATTGCTTTGCAATATGCAGGCTAATAATCAAGTTTGCCACTATCCGGTATTGAAAATGCTTTTAAAAAAGCTTAGGTGGGAAATATATTTGACATTATTTATAAGTGCACCGTTTCTGTCAGCGCGCAGAGTTTGATTCCTGCTTCGCC